>NC_074698.1:7736726-7786874 GCF_029448725.1 Salvelinus fontinalis
GTACCTGGTGATCAAACATAATCCAAATCAGATGCCTTGTTACACGAAGCAGGAGGCTCAAAGCAAATCCATAGCATTTAGAGGAGGGGGGATGTGAAACCCCTCATCATTCCTGAGCCATTGTTGCAGATGAGCAGAGTCAGTGGAGTGGAGGCTTGGAGCCGAGCTGAGCCAGGCTGGGTGACAGGTGAACTCAAAAGGGCAAATATCTATAAACAGGCGTGAACATCCCCCTCCGGCCGCTCTCCGCTCGCCTAACTCAGACAGATGGAGAGGTCACTCCAGCCCTCGCTGCCACCCTGATCACACTGTACTCTACGACTAGTGGCAGAGGACGTGTGTGTGTGTGTGTGTGTGTGTGTGTAGGGGGGGCTCCAGGGAGGCTGGTGGGGGGGGGGTCAGAGTTTCTGACAGCTGCATGAAGCCCGCCTCAGGGCAAGCAGGCTGCCCTTTCCTGGAGAAAGCCACCCTCCGCCTGGCTGATTGGCATGCCCGGCCGGGAGTGCTCACGGCTGGGACCGACTCGGCAGAAGACTGCCTAGCTCCTCAGTTGGGTGTTGAAGGGTTGGCGCTGTCGGAGGGCTAAGGTTTCACTATGCCCTCCCTCGTATGTGCCCTCTGGGCAGAGGGTATAGAGTGTTACTGCTACTAACACATGAACCTCTCTGTCCCCAGTCACTCTCCCTACCCACGGTCCCCTCCTGATCCCTTCTGTACTTCCTCCTACCCACCAAGATCTACCAGGAAGTGAACAGGCCAATAGAAGGGAGCCTAGAGGTACCCTCTGAGTCAGAGGAGGGAGACAGTGTCAGAGGGTAAGCTCCGATTGAACAGCAGATTGAACCTGTGTGTGGAGCTTTGTCTGATCCTGTATTTTGATCCTGGCTCAGGGGTTTTGATTCCTCGTTACAGGATAATTATCCTAATTAACACAGAGTGCCAGACCCCTACTTCCCTACCTCAGAGCCGTGATCATCCCACACGTACACACATACCCTCTCACACCTCCGTAATGACCGTCACACACACTGGGCCCAGTGTTAGACATGCACGTACACACACATGCCCGCGCAAACACATACACAGGGGCCTGTTTATATTCCATGGCAGTTGGCGGGTCGTGGTGCTCGTGAGCTGAACAGAGGGTCAGTGTGTGAGGCCAGGTAGGCAGGCAGACCCCCCTCCCCCTCCCAATAGGCGCACTAAATAGCCTGGTTGTTTTGAGGCCCCGTCACTACTCAACAGGAAGGGTGGGGACTCTGTCTAAACTGATTCTATCACAGGTTCCATATAAAAGACTGCCTGCATGCATATTCAAGTCTAGGTGTGTATGTAAGAACACGATTGTGAATTTTGACTAAAGACTATTACTCTGTGATTGGTTGATTACAGTCAAGCTCAGAGAGTCCATTGGTCAGTTCGTCCTCCGACGTGATCCATAGCGGTTGTGGGTTTGTGAAGGTTTTGTTTTTTAAACTCACCACAACGTGTTTGGTTGACAACGTGGCTCTCAGAGGAATAGAGGATAAGGACAACAGAGATGTATATGAAGGCTCTGCGTGTGTTGTATGCATTTTTCAACTACAGTGAATCATTCAGAGCCCGTTTCAGCGAGGCTTTTATCTAAACCGGAGAGTGGTTTACCTCAGTGTTCGGAGGCATGTCCTATTGTGCTGTGATCTCCACAGAGAGCACGCTGAACCCACTCTTCAGCCTTTGTAAATGGCGTTTCTTGATGGGGTCGTGGCGGCACTTTTCATGTAGGTGTTTAAAGTGGCAAGTTTGTCGTCTTGCGGGTTTTGGCTTTGGATGATAATAATACGGCTAGAAATCATGCGTTTTATGCCTTTCTCAAACCCAAGGACATTTTCTCCAACCTAAGTCACACAATGCAATTCTGAATAAAACACAGCAAACGAAGTGAATATCTTGGAGAGATAGGTACAGAATAATATGAAGAGCATGAAAAGCATTATACTGTAGCATTTAAGAGAGAAACAAATGTCAATCGCGTTAGAAAATACAGGAAGGGAGAGAGGAGATGAAAATGGAAGATACCAGAACGTATTCATATGATGAAAACAGCCTAGAGAGACTTCTAACCACACACACACACACACACACACACACACACACACACACACACACACAGACAGACCAACAAAAACGTTTGGGAAAGAATGAGATGAAATTAAATGCATTTCTGAGCGCATGACCTTTCACTAGAATACAAGCGTATATATACGGTACCTCCATTTTACCATATGTGCATTAGATGTGAACCCAGCTTGTCCATGTGCTGAACAAAGTCTGTGACCATGCATGTGAGTCGTTCCATAAGAGCAGCTGCTGTGTGTGTGTTTATTTGTGTGTATATTTGGGAAACACCCTAGGGTAAACAGCTAAGTCGTGTTGGGGTGAGAGATTGTGAGGAAGTTTCTTTAAAATGCTGGCGAGGATCCATCTGTCTCTTCACAACTCTCGGGGAGCTGCATCGCCGTATGGTTGCCAAGGGTCCGTTAAAACAGAATTCTGCGTTTTTCACGCAGAAAAAAGAAATAAGACGCGTAAGAAATATCTTGCTGCGTTTTGTAAACGCAGATCTGAACTGCTTCGGCGTCAGACACATTTTATGCTTCAGTTACGCGTTTCACGAACTGGGATTCTGTCCGCAAACAGCGCTCTGACTGATGGGTAGCTTCTTTTCTCTGGTACTTTTCTCGGTGTAGCCTATTTTTACTCCGGTAAAATGCAAGATTAACTTCTAGCAAAACTTGAAGGAATGGAGCTTGCTTTTTCATTGTAAGCTCATTTACTTGTGTGGCTGCTTGCCAATAGCGATGCACTTCTGTCATCTGATGAAAATGAAGCTATTTTCTGCCGAATGTGTTGCACTAATGTCTTTTCTGCGAAGGAAAACTATAGTTGCACGTCCCTGGTCAGTGTATTGAAGCAAAACAACCTCGTTGACTTTCAATATACAACACAGCTGAGATGGTTTAAAGCGCAGATGTATCAATGGTCTGCATATTGAAAATGCAGATTTCTGAACTCTTAACGCGAGCCCTGGTTCCTCACCCCTCTCTGCCTTTACATGACACCTCACCCCTCACCTCAACACAAACGCGCACGACTCCCCTTAGACTCAGGGGGATTTGGATCATGAACAAGAGTAAGAATTCAGGAATATGGGCAGGAACAGTCATATCATCCTTCATGTCTGTTTTGCGTTCAGGATATAGATGTTGGTGTCATAACTGTACACTGTTCAGCCCCCACACCCACCCATGCTTCAGAGACTTGTTGTATTTACATGTGCACCTACATTCACCTTTTCAACCAGTGTTGGTTTGAGTCTTTATTCCCTAAAAGCTCAAGCACTTCCTCAAGGCTATTTCTATTCATATATTATCTATATATATCATATATATCTAGGTGGAAGAAAAGGGCAATTCAAATGAAGCCAATAAGCCACTCGGAGACCTCCGTGACCAACAGAGCCGATTAATAAAATAATACTCAGTCTGCTTTTAAATACCTTAAATACCACTTCCTCCTTTGAGCAGAGTCTGTTTGAAAAGATATCCGTCTTTAAGAGCCACGGTTGGACAGCGTGACGTCTGGTCTGCTGCATTGGCTGAGCTATCGAATGGCTGTTGGTTCGTGACGATTAACCTCTTTTTAACCTGAGGCAGAATCTCTGTTTCACATAGAAACAGCCTTGATTTAATCTCTAAAGGTGATATGAGCTGCACAGTGCGTACAAACACACACACACACACACACACATATTCATTCTGATACACACACACAGACTCTGATACACACACACACGCTACAAGCCCCAGTCCAATGACTCATACCTGTGAAGAGTGACCTAATGATGCGACAGGCGTTGGTCAGACAGCGTGACGTGCACTAATCCATACCTGTGTGTGTGTGTGTGTGTCCTCTGGGATCCAGGCTGTGATTTCTCTGCTGCTATTAACACAGTAATCACAGTCTTTCCACCTCTCAGCAGGGGGCTCCAGAACACACACACACGTCCCCCATCTTTTATCGATCAGCCTAAATTCACAGTTGCTGAAAACTCATATAATCCAGTGTAATCTCAGAACCTCCACGGTTAGAGGAGGCCGTCCTTGTAAAATACGAATGTGTTCTTATCGGACTTGCCGAGTTAAATAAAGGTTAAATGAAATGAAATCGAAATCAGGAACAGTAGCTCTCACGTCGTTGATCTGTCACAGTGACGTGTGGCGACTACAACGGAGTGTTTTAAGATGCCGTGTGTTTGGTCACCTTGGTTCACCATTGGTTTGTGCCGTTGCTGATGCTATGGGGTTGTCATAGACACACTGTTTGTCTTCCTGAGATGTTGAGGTGTGGCAGCAGCAAGAGAGCTGTTGCTGGGGTTTTCTACGGCTTTTGTTTGGTTACGTTGGTTCGCCTCGTGCTGCTGCAGGTGCTGATCCTGTGGGGTTGTCATAAACGTGGGTCTGGACTGGACTGGAATTGCTTTCTGAAAGGCTGTGTAATATTTGTTCATCTTTCCTGGCCCTGCCTCCCTCCCCTGCTACTAGCTCCTCAGATTGGAGTGGGGTTTAGCTCCTCTATCACATACCGACTGGCCTTTGATTACAACTGAGATTGTAGGCTCGTCTCGCACATGCAGATACATCCTACTGCTACAGTATGTGTGTATTCTGTCTGTGCTGTGTGTTTTACATGTACATGTTGTCTCAGTAGACTGGGTATACATTTTCATCTTTCCAACTGTCGGTTTTGATTCTGTCTTTGTGTTTCTCTTTCTAGTTTATTTAAGTGTTGTTGTTGTTGTGAGTGTGTGTGGTTGGTTGGTTGGTTGTACATTCCCTCTCTGTTTGGGGCCTCATGTCTGCCTGTCTGCCTGTCTGCCTGTCTGCCTGTCTGCCTGTCTGCCTGTCTGCCTGTCTGCCTGTCTGGAGGGCTGAGAATACATGAGAAGACCAACGCCAGCTCCCTGTTCTCCAGACTCTCCTTCCACTATACCTCTCTCCACTGGCTGGCTGGTTGAATCCCTTTGCCCTGCAGCGACTCACAGATAGAGCTCTCCCTCCAGTCCGTCTGCACACCCTCATCACGACCTAGTGGAGAATGACTCACTGAATCACTTCTGTTAGGTAACAGGTTTGACTCTCCCTCAGGTCCCTGGTTGACTCTTGCTTGATAATAATGATATATTTACATAGAGCTTTTTATCATGAATCCCAAAGTGCTTCACAGTGGATCAGATTCACTGCCGTTCAGCTTCGTATCTGTTGGTTTGTTCAGAGTTGACTGGTATTGCATAACACAACAGTTTTCTGTTCTTATACCAGAGACTGTGTGGATGAGACAGTGCCAGTTGAATCACTGAATCTCTGTATTTTGCAACATGCATTAGTTGGAGGCTTGAGTTTTTTTCTGTCTCTCGCTCTCTTTCTCGTTCTCTCTCTCCTTTTCTTTCTCATTCTCTCTCTTTATCGTTCTCTCCCTTTCTCTCTCTCTCCAGCATCAAGCTCAACTCGACTCAGTCCATCACAAGCTCTTGCAGGGCTGACAGACACTATAATTGAACCATATATTTTTGTCTCTCTTCGCTGTAAGGAAAGGAGAGCATAAAGTCTTTCTCTACCGTGATAAGTGCTCTGCTCTGGGGAGTGTTTTGCTGACAAAACAAGGGAGGTGGGTTCAGCTAACGATCATAATGTCCCCCACTGTCAGAGAAGAGGAGAGAGGAGAAAGAGGACGAATGGATGTGTGTGTGTGGGTGGGTGTGTGTGTGTGGGTGGGTGTGTGTGTGTGTGTGGGTGGGTGTGTGTGTGTGTGTGCCTGCGTGTTGTTTAAGGTCCCTCTAATATGAGGCTGCATTGGAAAATGCTTTTAGTTCTGTCGCTGTTTAACACTAATCAGTGTGTGAATAGGTGACCTGCTGCTGTGGTGATGGTGAACGTGGCTCTCTGTGAAACCATTCAGCCTTGCCAATGAGCAACAGCTTCCCCGGCTTCATAATGGACACCAGTTAGAGACCTGAATAGGCTGCGGTTTTTAAAGCAGTGTGTCCTCCCCTTCCCTCTACACCTGGGTCGGTTCTGTCAGAGCCTCGGGGGTGGAATGGAGGAGGAATGGCCACGTTCAACAATGTGCTTATGCGTTTGACATCATGAAAATGCCTTTTTGATTAGTGCAGTCCTATTGGCCATGACTCATGATCAATGTGTTGACCGATGATTTTCAGACAGGCCTCTATGTGCTATTGTAAAGTATACTACATGTACAGTAGGCAATAGAGATGTAATTATGAAATATTTATTTAAGACATATCCGCACCGGCTCTCAAGATAGTTGAGCTAAACGTTTGGGCCTGATTGTGTCTGTGGCCTCAGTGTGTTCTGGATGTGGTGTTGAATCAGTGGCTCTGTAAAGCCTCAGTAAACATCTCCTGAAGCAGAGGGATGAAAACAGCTTCTAGGAGGTTGAATCTCAAATACTATTGCTTTGCTGGGCTGGGATCAATAAATATTTGAATTGAGAAAACAAGCCTGTATGTCACGCCCTGACCATAGTTTGCTTTGTATGTTTCTATGTTTTGTTTGGTCAGGGTGTGATCTGAGTGAGCATTCTATGTTGTATGTCTAGTTTGTCTGTTTCTGTGTTTGGCCTGATATGGTTCTCAATTAGAGGCAGGTGTTAGTCGTTGTCTCTGATTGGGAACCATATTTAGGTAGCCTGTTTTGTCATTGTAGGTTGTGGGTGATTGTCTATGTTAGTTGCTTGTGTCAGCACATTTCTTATATAGCGTCATGTCCGTTGTTTGTTTATTGTTTTGTATAGTTTGTTCAGTGTTCTATTTATTAAATTTATGATGAACACATACCACGCTGCATTTTGGTCCTCCGATCCTTCCAACTACTCCTCCTCAGACGAGGAGGACGACGAGCATGACACTGTAACATGACATTTAGGCTGTTTTCAGATGGTAGAAAGAACAGTGGAATAAAGACCCTGGGGTGATAGTTACCACCTACACATCACATACACACATACACTGGCCTACACATCACATACACACATACACGCTGACCCACACATCACATACACACATACACTGATCTACACATCACATACACACATACACTGACCTACACATCACATACACACATACACTGACCTACACATCACATACACACATACACTGACCTACACATCACATACACACATACACGCTGACCCACACATCACATACACACATACACTGATCTACACATCACATACACAAATACACTGGCCTACACATCACATACACACATACAAACTGACCCACACATCACGTACACGCATACACTGATCTACACATCACATACACACATACACTGACCTACACATCACATACACACATACACTGACCTACACATCACATACACACATACACTGACCTACACATCACATACACACATACACTGACCTACACATCACATACACACATACACTGACCTACACATCACATACACACACACACACACTGGCCTACACATCACATACACACATACACACTGACCCACACATCACATACACACATACACACTGACCCACACATCACATACACACATACACACTGACCCACACATCACGTACACACATACACACTGACCTACACATCACATACACACATACACACTGACCTACACATCATATACACTGACCTACACATCACATACACACATATACACTGACCTACACATCATATATACTGACCTACACATCATATACACACATATACACACACATACACTGACCTACACATCACATACACACACATACACTGACCTACACATCACATACACACACGTACACTGACCTACACATCACATACACACACGTACACTGACCTACACATCACATACACACACATACACTGACCTACACATCACATACACACATATACACTGCCCTACACATCACATACACACACATACACTGACCTACACATCACATACACACATATACACTGACCTACACATCATATATACTGACCTACACATCATATACACACATACACACACATACACTGACCTACACATCACATACACACACGTACACTGACCTACACATCACATACACGCATACACACTGGCCTACACATCACATACACACATACACACTGACCCACACATCACATACACACATACACACTGACCCACACATCACGTACACACATACACACTGACCCACACATCACATACACACATACACACTGACCCACACATCACATACACACATACACACTGACCCACACATCACGTACACACACGCACACTGACCCACACATCACGTACACACATACACACTGACCTACACATCATATACACTGACCTACACATCACATACACACATATACACTGACCTACACATCATATACACTGACCTACACATCATATACACACATATACACTGACCTACACATCATATACACTGACCTACACATCATATACACACATATACACACACATACACCGACCTACACATCACATACACACACATACACTGACCTACACATCACATACACACACGTACACTGACCTACACATCACATACACACACATACACTGGCCTACACATCACATACACTGACCTACACATCACGTACACACATATACACTGACCTACACATCACATACACTGACCTACACATCACATACACACATATACACTGACCTACACATCACATACACACATATACACTGACCTACACATCACGTACACACATATACACTGACCTACACATCACATACACTGACCTACACATCACATACACATCATATACACTGACCTACACATCATATACACACATATACACACACATACACTGACCTACACATCATATACACTGACCTACACATCATATACACACATATACACACACATACACTGACCTACACATCACATACACACACGTACACTGACCTACACATCACATACACACACATACACTGACCTACACATCACATACACTGACCTACACATCACGTACACACATATACACTGACCTACACATCATATACACTGGCCTACACATCATATACACTGACCCTTAACATCGCATACACACATATACACTGACCTACACATCACATACACTGACCTACACATCACGTACACACATATACACTGACCTACACATCATATACCCTGACCTGCACATCACATACACACTGACCTACACATCACATACACCCATACACGAAGCTACACATCACATACACCCATACACGAAGCTACACATCACATACACTGACCTACACATTACATACACTGGCCTACACATCACATACACACATGCACACTGACCTACACATCATATACACTGACCTACACATCATATACACTGACCTACACATCACGTACACTGACCTACACATCACATACACACATACACACTGCCCTACACATCACATACACTGGCCTACACATCATATACACCGGCCTACACATCACATACACTGACCTACACATCATATACACCGGCCTACACATCACATACACTGGCCTACACATCACATACACACATATACACTGACCTACACATCACATACACACATATACACACATATACACTCACCATCACTGTTTTTATAATGAGGAAGTGACCAAAATCCAGGTTCCTTTTTAAAAAGGAAGGATTTGTATGGAAAGTGAAGTTGAAGTCAACAGATGTTGTCGTCCTCATAATAACCAAATGTGGTTTTACCGCAACAGAGTAGGGCAACACCCTTTAATTGAAGCTGCAGGAAACAAATGAAAATGGCCACATCTCTCACAAAAACTGTTATAAAAATCACGGATAATTACAAGGGAGCAGGAGAACTTATAAATTGGCTACAATAATTACAAGGACTTTTCAAGCACCAAATTGAGGAAATGTCTGATTTTCACGGTTGGCCTATTCCAGTACTTTAATTACTGAGCTCCAAATTCAAGTTCAAGTAGGCTACTTTAAGACCCCTTGTATTGTATTAACATTGCAGGTGTCACATGGAAAACAAAATGTATGTCGTGTTATTTCATTACCAGATCATATTGTGAGTAAACCCACTAAGCTATGTCATTTGTTGTCATTATATCCAGAATAATTCATAGGAATAGCATTGGATGTTGCGCAATGGTCTATTCTACACGATTGTGCAAAGTAGGCTCAGAGTCCAATCCGAGGCACAGAAATATATGAAAACATGAACTCATTACTTTAATGTTTTCTGTGTTAAATTTAACGAGACCCTGCTGTAAATCAAGCAGACAACAACAGATGATCAACATCAATTCGCTAGGGATTTTATACTGACCAAAAATATAAACTCAACATGTAAAGTGTTTCATGAGCTGAAATAAAAGATCCCAGAAATATTCCATATGCCCAAAAATATTATTTCTCTCAAATGTTGTGCACAAATTTGTTTACGTCCCTGTTAGTGAGCATTTCTCCTTTGCCAAGATAATCCATCCACCTGACATGTGTGGCATATCAAGAAGCCGATTAAACAGCATGATCATTACACAGGTGCACCTTGTGCTGGGGACAATAGAAGACCACTCTAAAATATCCAGTTTTGTCACACAATGCCACGGATATCTCAAGTTTTGAGGGAGTGTGGAATTGGCATGCTGACTTCAGGAATATCCACCAGAGCTGTTTGGCAGTACGTCCAACTGACCACACAACCGCAGACCACGTGTAACCACCAGTGCTTAATTTGTAATTCGTGAGAACACATAGTGAGCATGAGGGGGTGTTATCCAAGGGGCTCTGAGTTACCGGAACACATTGAGAAAAAAAGTGTCAAACACAACGTAGCAGCACAGCAGACAGAGCAAACAGCCATGTAGCCTACAATCTATGGTGGTGAAATGGACAGCGCTCTCCAAGGTGCTGATTAATTCAAAGCATTTTAGACGTCACTGCAGTATGCCCACATACTTGAGTGTAGCTGCGGGGCTTACACAAGTCAGAATTTCTTATAGCCTAATTTTCTAGACATTGTACATCAACATTTTTAGATGTCAGTGCAGAACACCGGCCATATGCATATGCACACATACTCAGCTGCAGGGCTTACAAGACCCGAATTTCATATCATTTTCAAGACATCAATGTAGCAGTAGAACAAATATCAGAATATCGGAATATAACTTCAAATAAAATAAATCAATGTAGACACACATACAGTTGACATATACTTAGGTTGGAGTCATTAAAACTAATTTTTCAACCACTCCACTCATTTCGTGTTAATAAACTATAGTTTTGGCAAGTCGGTTGGGACATTTACTTTGTGCATGACACAAGTCATTTTTATAACAATTATTTACAGACATATTATTTCACTTATAATTCAGTGTTTCACAATTCCAGTGGGTCAGAAATGTACATACACTAAGTTGACTGTGCCTTTAAACAGGTTGGAAAATTCCAGAAAATGATGTCATGGCTTTAGAAGCTTCTGATAGGCTAATTGACATCATTTGAGTCAATTGGAGGTGTACCTGTGGATGTATTTCAATGCCTACCTTCAAACTCAGTGCCTCTTTGCTCGACATCATGGGAAAATCAAAAGAAATCAGCCCCAAAAATTGTAGATCTCCACAAGTCTGGTTCATCCTTGGGAGCAATTTCCAAACGCCTGAAGGTACCACGTTCATCTGTACAAACAATAGTACGCAAGTATAAACACCATGGGACCACGCAGCCGCCATACCGCTCAGGAAGGAGACGCGTTCTGTCTCCTAGAGATGAACGTACTTTGGTGCGAAAAAGGGCAAATCAATCCCAGAACAACAGCAAAGGACCTTGTGAAGATGCTGGAAGAAACAGGTACAAAGGTATCTATATCCACAGTAAAACAAGTCCTATATCGACATAACTTGAAAGGCTGCTCAGCAAGGAAGAAGTCAATGCTCCAAAACCTCCATAAAAAAGCCAGACTACGGTTTGCGACTTCACATGGGGACAAAGATTGTACTTTTAGGAGAAATGTCCTCTGGTCTGATGAAACAAAAATAGAACTGTTTGGCCATAATAACCATTGTTATGTTTGGAGTAAACAGGTGGAGGCTTGCAAGCCGAAAAACACCATCCCAACCACCGTGAAGCACGGTGGTGGCAGCATCATGTTGTGGGGGTGCTTTGCTGTGGGAGGGACTGGTGTACTTCACAAAATAGATGGCATCATGAGGAAGGGAAATTATGTGGATATATTGAAGCAACATCTCAAGACATCAGTCAGGAAATTAAATCTTGGTCGCAAATGGGTCTTCCAAATGGACAATGACCCCAAGCATAATTCCAAAGTTGTGGCAAAATGGCTTAAGGACAAAAAAGTCAAGGTATTGGAGTGCCCATCACAAAGCCCTGACCTCAATCCTATAGGAAATTTGTGGGCAGAACTGAAAAAGTGTGTGCGAGCAAGGAGGTCTACAAACCTGACTCAGTTACTCCAGCTCTGTCAGGAGGAATGGGCCAAAATGCACCCAACTTATTGTGGGAAGCTTGTGGAAGGCTACCCAAAACGTTTGACCCAAAATAAACAATTTAAAGGCAATGCTACCAAATACTAATTGAGTGTATGTAAACGTCTGACCCACTGGGAATGTGATGAAAGAAATAAAAGCTGAAATAAATCATTCTCTCTACTATTATTCTGACATTTCACATTCTTAAAATAAAGTGGTGATCCTAACTGACATAAAACAGGGAATTTTTACTGGGATTAAATGTCAGGAATTGTGAAAAACTGAGTTTAAATGTATTTGGCTAAGGTGAATGTAAACTTCTGACTTCAACTGTATGGGCCTGCTGCCTATGTGAGAATATGAAGCACAGATTATCTTCACAGTACAGAACAAGTTTGTAAAGAAAATAAAATCCTAGTTTTCAAAACCTCATACAAAGACTTTCCCCATGTCAAGTCCATTTAACTCCTGACAGTCAATGTCTTGCTCAAAGCCATGAGCGGACCTGTGGATGTGACGTTTAACCTCCTTCTAAGGCTTTTCTGAAGACTCTGGCTGTAGTGTCTATTTTGATTTATTTTGAGTGTTAACTATAACCTGGGTGTCCTTTTTAGCCTTGTCTACAATGCTTGCTGCCTCAAAATGCGCCTTGTTTCAGCATGTTCAAAAACCTTTTTTCTGAGGGCTCTTTGTTTTTTTTTTTCAACGTCCAGGGCAGTTTACATTCCACCCACTCTTTTGCCAGTTTTATCCCTCCAGCCCTACCTTTTTGCATTTTATAGTCCAGCTTTGAATTCTGCATGACAAGCCATGGGTTATACCACAGATAGAACAATGAGACAGATATTTCACCGGATGTATAAATGTTAAGCATCCACTTGGCGTTTCCACTCTCTACCAAATATGGTAGTGAGAGGAAGCTCAGTGGCCGTCAGTGGGAGAAGATGGCAGGAGATGGATTTTTGTAGACATTCTGAAAATGTTCTCATCGATGAAACAAAGGCAAATTGAGTTATTGCACACGCCACTTCACAGAGTAGGGGTTCCCTAATGGAAATATGCAGACGTATGCTAGAATGGGCCAATAGGATCTCGCTAGCTCGTGCTTGGCTCTGCTCACCTCCTTGCTTGTTCTGCCCACTATGACTCATTTGTTCCCATTGGAAACGACAGGCTGTGGCCTATCTTGGTTTAGTTATAAAAAATCTTTGGCTAAATGTTTGCTTGTTCTTCCAATTAAAAAAATAAAATTTATTTATAAAACCCTTTTTACATCAGCAAATGTCAGAAAAGTGCTTGTTGAATTACAAATTTGAACTGGCGGGATTAGCAGCGCTCCTCTCGCTCCTCTCCCCCGGCATTGACAGTTCGCTGAATTGTTCTGGGTTCGATTCACCATCTTTCTCTGGATTTTTGGATTGCCTTTTCTTATCCATTTTTGATTTGGCTTTCCCACGTTTCAAATTCAGTAGGCAGACGACTAGCCTAGGCTACGTGACGTGATTACGTAGGCACCTCTTCACTAGCTGACCACCACTACCAAGACCTGTGTCGAGATCAGTTACTTACCCCACCGGCACTCCCCATAACCTCTATATGCAAATAAGAGAGCAGGTCTGGAATCAGTGTGGCAGGATAGGATGATTACATAGAAGGATCACCGTGCTTTTACATAATGGCCTTTCTGCGGGGCGGGAGAAACAACGAGGAGGCAACTTGATTTAATGCTGATCACTTTTATTAGAATGTCTACAGTGCGATCAGTGAAACAATGAATAAATCATGCCGCTAGAGGTACCTGATCCGAGCAAATAGGTGCTGGAACTAACAAAGTTCGGCAGGATCCGGCTCAAATTACGCACTGGTAACCACACCAGCCGAGGACCTCCTACTCCGGCTTCTTCACCTGCGGGATAGTCTGAGACAAGCCACCCGGACAGCTAATATATTTGAGGAGTATTTTTCTCTATAATAATGCCCTTTGTGGGGAAAAACTCATTCTGATTGGCTGGGCCTGGCTCCCAAGTGGGTGGGCCTGTGCCTGTGCCCTCCCAGGCCCACCCATTGCTGCTCCCCTGCCCAGTCATGTGAAATCCATAGATTAGGGCCTAATGAATGTATTTTAATTGACTGATTTCGTTATATAAACTGTAACTCAGTAAAATCATTGAAATTGTTGCGTGTTGCGTTTATATTTTTGTTCAGTATAGATCCGAACACAACTGTCTTCACCGGCGTAACGAATGAGATATTCTGGACATTCCTCATGCATCACATGCGCTGTCACAACAGCTGTTCGTCACCTGACTGTCATTCAGAAAATTCCTTCCTGGATCAGAAGATGATGTGTGAAAATATCACGGTGTAACTAATCAGCTGGACACCAAATGCACATCCAACAAGTATTATGCATAATGATTGAAGAACCACGTCAATGACGGTTTTGATTTAGGTTTTAAGTATCAAGGTGTGGTGACTCTTTCGGTTAGAAGATTTTTCAATTGAATCTTTTTGGGGTGATTTGTGTGCCCATAAAAGCAGTTTCCACCCTGTAACAGGACAGGAAATGTGACGTAGTTACACTGCATTTCTGAGATCTCTATACAAAAGACTGTCAGACAGCTTGATCCAGAATTATTACAGGGTTCAAGGTCAAATGTCTAATTTAACTGATTCATGCTTAATATATGATATAACGACAACTTACACTGCCATAAATGCAAGGACAGAAAAGTTATGTTTCATGTCACACGATTTTTGACAAATACTGTACATCAAGACACCAATTCGTGAATTTGATTGAATATAGCTATTATCTCCGCTTATAAATTCATGTAATGAGATGAAAAAAATTGCCAGATTATTATCAATGACCTATCAACAGCTGTAACAAGTTGTCCAGTGTAGGAAATCCTCACTGGTCCCCTAGTTTATAGAAAGACCCACATACACAACTACGTGCTCTCACAGAGGTGGAAAACCTCTCTCAAACTAGAGAGATTCTGTTCGCACTCTCCAAATGTTAAATAGTGCCATGTCTGTTGGAAAAAGCTTGCTGAAGGTCAACGATATGTACATGTCTTAATAGGGGTTTGTTGAACAAGTCCCCCTCTCCCTCTCGCTCCCACTGGTATAGTCTACTGTAGTCCAATAGGCCAGGCTTTTTCACATGGATTTTGAAATTGGAATGAAATAGAGGGGTTATTGAACTTCTGTGTCTGTAACTGTGTCGGTGAGTGTGTAAGGGATGTACTGTAATCGATGCTACTGGCAGGTCCCCCAGCACAGCCCAGATCTTTCCAGCCCAGTCCTGCCCACTTCACAGCCTCTCTGTGGAGGAAAGACTCCTCCCTGATGGTAAACGTGAGTGTGGCACATGAACACACAACCCCCAGGCAGCCAGCCAGGCACGGGCCCACTGTAAAACCCCAAAACACACACCCGGCTGGGGGCAGGAGGCTGGGAGTCTGGCCCCCTCACAAGGCACAGAGAGCGCTCCTGTTCCCCCTCTGGCCCGGCCCAGGACACAGGGACACACTGGAGCCTTTGGAGGGGGTCTGGGTGAGGGAACAGGGAGAGGGGCACACATAGAGCATGCTCTGTGCTCTGCTTCCTCCACTGGACTCCCAAAGACACGGCTCCATCCCTGCCCCTTCCTGTCTCACCCCCTATCCCCTTATAACCCACTACCTTCAGCAGTTTCTGCTCCAGGCCTTAGCTACCTGTGCACTGGGCTCCAATGAAGCTTATGCTTTTGGCCAGCGATGTCCCTCCTGCTCCTACTCTCTCCCTGTGTTTTCCTAGACTGGTTCTGACTGTTGAGTGTTCTCCAGATCCATGTGCAGCTTTATCTAGCTGTGGATCTGAGGCTGGGCTGAGGCTATACTGAATCAATGTGCATGACCCTGAACAACACACATGGATTTGCAGCAGGGAAGAGAAGGCTGGCCTTGAAAGAGGAGTAATGTTGAACCCAAGACAGACTTGTTCTGTCTGTCTGTCTGTCTGTCTGTCTGTCTGTCTGTCTGTCTGTGTGCCTCTCTGTCCCTGTCTCTCTCTCTCTCTCTGTCTAGCTCTCTCTCTCTGTCTCTCTGTCTCTCTCTGTCTCTCTGTCTCTCTCTCGCTCTTTCTCTCTCTCTCTCGCTCTGTCTCTCTCTGTCTCTCTCTCTCTCTCTCGCTGTCTCTCTCGCTGTCTCTCTCTCTCTCTATATATATAGAGTGTGTGTTTGGGTTAAACTGGCTTTTGTCAGGTGTTTGAAGTGTCTTTGTGCTGTGCTGAGTTTCTAACCCAGATAGTAGGCTTGCCATCCTCCCAGCAAGCGTTGACCTTGGCCCACTTCAGGGGAACACTGCTCTGATTTCTTCCTAATAGACTATGCCCAATTCTTCTTCCCACAACATGCTCTCAAAATAACTTTTGCATGCCCCATTAAGCACCCTTTTAATTGTTAACATGCCACACTTCTGTCCTTGGCACAAATGAGGCACTTCATGTAAATGTCACCCGCATTTAAAGAAGCAGTGGCGAGGCAAGTGTTTAGCAGCTAGACGTAGCCTAGTGCGTGGCGCTGCAACCGGCAGGACCGTTAGCATGCTTTTAGTGTGGCAGAGTGCTACTTGACATACTGTATTTCATATTAGGCTAGTCTTTTAGCACATAACAACAAGGATATCATGTTAGTCAATAATGATATTACATAGCATGGCCTCGTTACATAGTATAGATGCTTTTTTATGGTTTCCAATTGTCCATTGTTCATTTCCAATCAGTGGCCTCCTAAAGAAGGGATGGACTGGCTACTCATTGGAGGGAAGCTGGTGCCCTAAAGAGGTGTTTGCTCCAGTAGCCTACCTTCTTTCCCTCACCCTCCACCCCTCATCCTGTGCATCCACCCTCACCCTCCACCCCTCGTCCTGAGCATCCACCCTCACCCTCCACCCCTCGTCCTGAGCATCCACCCTCACCCTCCACCCCTCGTCCTGAGCATCCACCCTCACCCGACGTCCCGTTGTTTCCCCTAAGGGACAATAGCAGCACCCCAACCCTCCCATCCCTGGCCTTAGCTAGCCCCTCCATCGTCCTCCCTCTAACCTGTTCAGCTGTGCTGTGTTCTGGGCTGTGTGTGGCCCCCCTGTTGTGTCCCCTGGAGGCCCTTAATGCTAGCGCTAGCATTAGTGCTGAACGGTGCCAGCCTAGAGGCCTGGCTGGCATGCTACAGTCAGCTGCTGCACACACACACACACACACACACACACACACACACACACACACACACACACACACACACACACACACACACACACACACACACACACACACACACACACACACACACACACACACACACACACACAGATGCAGAGCTGTCTGGACCAAGGCCCGGTCCCACGGTAACAGATGGATGGCATGGAGGGGCGCTCCCGGGTCCAAATCACTTTCCTACAGCTGGGTGAAAGAGCACCATGAGGAAGATGGGCAGGAACGGGGACCCAGCTTTGTTTGTGTGCGTGTTTGTGTGCACGCTTGTGTGCGCATGTGCGTGTGAGTGAATGAGTGAGTGAATGTGAGTGAGTGAGTGAATGTGAGGTGAGTGAATGTGAGGTGAGTGAATGTGAGGTGAGTGAGTGAGTGAATGTGAGGTGAGTGAGTGAGTGAATGTGAGGTGAGTGAGTGAGTGAATGTGAGTGAGTGTGAGTGAGTGAGTGAGTGAGTGAATGTGAGGTGAGTGAATGTGAGTGAATGTGAGTGAGTGTGAGTGAGTGAGTGAGTGAGTGAATGTGAGTGAGTGAATGAATGTGAGTGAGTGAATGAATGTGAGTGAGTGAGTAAGTGAATGTGAGGTTGACTGACTGACTGACTGACTGACTGACTGACTGAGTGAGTGAGTGAGTGAGTGAGAGGATACCTCTGTTGCTGTATTCTTAGTAGCTACAGCTTCAGTGTGTGGCTGCAACCCGCCTTTTTGTTTGTTGTGTGTTCATAATGTTTATTCACTATTTTATTTCTCTCTGATACCTGATAATACATGTACTGGCTTGCTGCCTAATGAATTACACGGAGAACTCAGGTTGGGGACGAGACTGGTCGTTGTCATGGAAACCATGACGTCCCTGTCTATCTGCTATGTTCCAAAAGAACAGGCCACTGTGGAGACCAGGTGAAGTATGTTCATATGACTGACTGCCCGCAATAAGACACCCGCATCTGGGTGAATCTTTAACCCCACTCCGAGGGCCTTATCAGTCACGAACACAGGCTATGAATCATAAACTGTCTCCTCGGTCGTAATCATTGTTTCTTTTAAAGTCAGACATGACTCACTCGTGGAACGTTTGGGTTTTAATATCTGAGGTATTTTGGATGTTATCTATGACGTCATTGAGTTTTTCGAAAGGACTGGCTGCTTCAAAACATGGTGCATTTGAACATCCCCTTTTAGTGACCTAATTTTTGTTTTGAGGAAAAGCAATGTCCAATCTTTATCTCTCTCCCTCTCTCTCTCTCTCTCTGTCTATCTGTCTCTCTCTCCATCTATTTCTCTCCTTCTCTCACTCTCTCTCTCTGCCTCTCTCTCTCGGTTTCTCTCTCTCTCTGCCTCTCTCCCCCTCTCACCATGCCGCCGTGTCTCCATTAGTTGAGGAAATGAGGCGAGGCACAGACTCACATATCGAGACGTCTCGCTGCTCTATGAGCCATCACCCAGAAAGGAGAGCGCAAGAGATGGAGAGAGGGGAGAGAGGGAGATGGGGAATGAGACAGAAGAGAGGGGGCGACGGATGGGGAGAGGGAAAGGGAGAGAGCAAGAGTCGGGAGAATAGGGGGAAGAGATGGAGGGAAGAGGAAGAGGGGGAGATGGGGGGAAGAGGAAGAGGGGGAGATGGGGAATGAAACAGAGGAAGATGTGGGTATGTAAAAAGGGTTTGGGTCTGTGAAACGCTCTGTGTTATAGTGCAGAAGGCTGGTCTGGTAAAGAACACCATCATGAACATAAACTACTGCATCATCTACATCATTCCTCTCTGTCACTCTCTTCATCTTTTCAGCAACTCTGAATTCACTTCCTTTTCTCTCCCTTTCTCTCTCCATCTCTCCGTCCTCTCCATCTCTCTCCATCTCTCCGTCCTCTCCATCTCTCCCTCTCTCTCTCCATCTCTCCCTCTCTCTCTCCATCCCTCCCTCTCTCTCTCCATCTCTTCCTCTCTAGATGGGCCCACGCCCACAGATAACTGGCAGTAAAATCCACTCTGTTGAATATGGAATTTCCATACATATGTATTGTGGGCTATTGGATTGCTTGTTTGCCCATGCCCAGATTGGCTGTTTGAGATGACTGGAGGAAGTGCACAGAAGTGGTAAGCTCGTTCAGGCTGGGTGGGCGGACGGTGAAACAAATACAGACGGATGTGCCTGTTTGTGCATGAATATGAGCCAGTGTAAGGGAAAGGGCAAAGGCTTGAATATAGACATATAGTGTAGTGTGTGTGTGTGTCTGTAAAGGTTTAATAACGTGAATATGCATTGATGAGAGAGAGAGAGAGAGAGAGAGAGAGAGAGAGAGAGAGAGAGAGAGAGAGAGAGAGAGAGAGAGAGAGAGAGAGAGAGAGAGAGAGAGAGAGAGAGAGAGAGAGAGAGAGAGAGAGAGAGAGAGAGAGAGAGAGAGAGAGAGAGAGAGAGAGAGAGAGAGAGAGAGAGAGAGAGAGAGAGAGAGAGAGAGAGAGAGTATAAACCTTGGAGCTCCATGCATAGTAAATACACCAGTGTCAGCATCACCTCCTAGCAGCCAGCTTATGATGCAACACCATTCAGCACATTTCACTATCCTCTTTCTCTGCTAATCTGTCATTTTTAAATGAGTCCATGCAGTGTTATCAGTCGTCTCCCTCCCTGATAAGGACTAAAGGAGCATACAGTAGGAGAGCTTCTATCTGCTCTGTCTGATGAAGGTGAGCCCGCGAGGGGAGCTGACTACATTCAGTTTGCAAGAGCTTCCGCTTGACTGTGACCTTGCTCTCATGGCCAAATAGGTTGCCTTTAGAATGTCAATTCTTTGAAATGGGTGCCGCTATATTGTATGAGGGTGTATTGAAGCCTGGGGTGGTGGGTTCGAAACCCACACCGTTTTCAGGAGAAAGGTGTTTTAAAAGCAGCAAGCTTTTCTCCATCCAAACAATCTTCTCCACTCAGAAAGAGGCCAAGGTTGTTTGGTACTCACAGCCTTCGCAATCATCCTCATCTTCCCAGCCAGGCTATACTGTAGATTGCGTGGTGGACGGCGGGTGGCGGTCCTTCCCGGAGTCCCTGCCTGGCTGTGCAGCCCATAATCGCCTCTTATCACTCAACGATTGGCTGACACGCTGAGCAGAGGGCTTGATGGGACGGTAATGACATCGGCGCTGTGTCTCTGTCGCCATGGTGCCACGCTCTCAATGTCACACACACTCTCTCTCACACACAGCCACAGGAGGACAAGCTGAGGGGACAAACACGCCTGAATTAAAGACCGGTTAGAAGAAGTGTCTAATGCACTGTAACATGGTGTTACCTTTCCTTTACTTGAGTCATTTCAGAGACCAATTTGTGACCTGTCTCACTCAGGGAAAGCTTAAGTGCTTTGTGTCATTTGGTTTTTGCTGCCGCTCTAGTATAGCCTGTTGGAATGAATATCTTCATTGTCTCTGTGGAGAAATGCAGTGCTGTTTTCCTAGCTCGGCTCTTCAACGTCCTACTCTAGTCCTGCTGTGTGCCCAGCCCTGTGTGTGTGGATAGACAGATATCCCTTTCCCTTTTCCTCGTTCTTAAACGGAGGAGATATGTCATCCTGACACCTTTTGGGTTGAGAAATGGCTGTATTTTACTGCAGTGTCTACTGGGAAGCCGACAGGCCGCCACAGCGACGTGCTCCGTGCAGCAGCTCACTTTGTCTCAAGTGTCACCTGCAGGCTCCAACCATGTCGCTGTGTGCTTTTCTTTTATTCAGCAACCTACTGTTAGTCGCTCTTCTTTACCCGTCTTCTGCTCTGTCGCGGTTTCTTTCTCTTTTATTTTTTTCTTCTTCTCTTTGCCCCTCTGGCTCTCTCTTACTGTCCTCCTAGTCTCTCTCTCTCTCTCTTACTGTCATCCTAGTCTGTCTCTCTCTCTTACTGTCATCCTAGTCTGTCTCTCTCTCTTACTGTCATCCTAGTCTCTCTCTCTCTTACTGTCATCCTAGTCTCTCTCTCTCTCTCTCTTACTGTCATCCTAGTCTCTCTCTCTCTTACTGTCATCCTAGTCTCTCCCTCTCTCTCTCTCTCCCTCCCTCTCTCTCTCTCCCGCTCTGTCTCTCACTCTCTCCTTCTCCTTCCCTCTCTCCCTCCCTCCCTCTCCCATTGAGCTAATATTAGGCAAAAGGTCTAATTGCTGTGTGAGCCTGCTCTGTTCTGGGACCTGGGCTGACTATGGGCTAATTAGCCCAGGGACTTCTGATTGGGGGGGGGGGGGGGGGGGGGGGGGGTGGCGTCCTACTGGGGATAAATTACTCTATTACCCAATAGGAGGAGTAATCAGAGGGGAAGGGAAGAGCACCCGGGCCCTGGGAGAAGGGCAGGGAGCCCCCGGTCCCACACTTACCAGGGAATGTGGGACAGTTTTGACTCCATGTGCCTCTAGATAGTTAGATAGATAGTTGGAAGTGGCATAATAGTCAAATGATTAACAGAATCAACAGGGGACAATTCAATCATCCACATTCAGCTCTCTATAAAGATGAAGTGTAGCAACAAGTTGGCTGTGGTTGGTTTGTGCCTTGAAAGTAAAGCCACATCATGTTGTCTAAACAAGAAGCAGCTAATTCCCAGAGGTTGACAGGGATTATTTAAGAGGCAGTGCTATGCTGATGTAAGCAATAACTGTACAAATACAAGTTAGTTTACTGTATCCCTCAATATAGTTTGAATAAGAAGAGAAAGACATGGACTGTACAGTTGAAATCGGAAGTTTACAGACACCTTTGGCAAATACATAGAGAGAATGATTTATTTCAGCTTTTATTTCTTTCATTCCCAGTGGGTCAGAAGTTTGCATACACTCAATTAGTATTTGGGAGCATTGCCTTAAATTGTTTAACTTGGGTCAAAAGTTTCAGGTAGCCTTCCACAAGCTTCCCACAATAAATTGGGTGAATTTTGGCCCATTCCTCCTGACAGAGCTGGTGTAACAGAGTCAGGTTTGAAGGCCTCCTTGCTCGCACACGCTTTTCCAGTTCTGCCCACAAATGTTCTATAGGATTGATGTCAGGGCTTTGTGCTGGCCACTCCAATACCTTGACTTTGTTGTCCTTAAGCCATTTTGCCACAACTTTGGAAGTATGCTTGGGGTCATTGTCCATTTGAAAGACCCATTTGCGACCAAGCTCTAACTTCCTGACTGATGTCTTGAGATGTTGCTTCAATATATCCACATAATTTCCCTTCCCCATGATGCCATCTATTTTGTGAAGTGCACCAGTCCCTCCTGCAGCAAAGCACCCCCACAACATGATGCTGCCACCCCCGTGCTTCACGATTGGGATGGGGTTCTTCGGCTTGCAAGCCTCCCCCTTTTTCCTCCAAACATAACAATGGTAATTATGGCCAAACAGTTCTATTTTTGTTTCATCAGACCAGAGGACATTTCTCCATAAAGTACGATCTTTGTCCCCATGTGCAGTCGCAAACCATAGTCTGGCTTTTTTATATCGGTTTTTGAGCAGTGCCTTCTTCCTTGCTGAGCGGCCTTTCAGGTTAAGTCGATATAGGACTCGTTTTACAGATAGATACTTATAGATACTTTTGTACCTGTTTCCTCCAGCATCTTCGCAGGGTCCTTTGCTGTTGTGCTGGGATTGATTTGCACTTTTCACATCAAAGTATGTTCATCTCTAGGAGACAGAACGGGTCTCCTTCCTGAGTGGTATGATGGCTGCGTGGTCCCATGGTGTTTATACTTGGGTACTATTGTTTGTACAGATGAACGTGGTATCTTCTAACATTTGGAAATTGCTCCCAAGAATGAACCAGACTTGTGGAGGTCTACATTTTTTTTGAGGTCTTGGCTGATTTCTTTTCATTTTCCCATGATGTCAAGCAAAGAGGCACTGAGTTTGAAGGTAGGCCTTGAAATACATCCTCAGGTACACCTCCAATTGACTCAAATGATGTCAATTAGCCTATCAGAAGCTTCTAAAGCCCGGGCCTTACTTTTTTTAGCCACTTATCCATTTTCGAGCAAACATTTTCGAGCAAAGTAGCAGTAGCTACGTTTGGCTACATACGGACCGTTAGTGGAATTCCCGCGAGAGTGTAACAGTTAATGTGATTGGATTGTGGAGGTCTACATTTTTTTTGAGGTCTTGGCTGATTTCTTTTGATTTTCCCATGATGTCAAGCAAAGAGCCACTGAGTTTGAAGGTAGGCCTTGAAATACATCCACAGGTACACCTCCAATTGGCTCAAATGATGTCAATTATCCTATCAGAAGCTTCTAAAGCCATGACATCATTTTCTGGAATTTTCCAACCTCTTTAAAGGCACAGTCAACTTAGTGTATGTAAACTTCTGACCCACTGGAATTGTGATACAGTGAATTATAAGTGAAATAATCTGTCTGTAAACAATTGTTGGAAAAATGACTTAGATGTCCTAACCGATTTGCCAAAACAATAGTTTGTTAACAAGAAATTTGTGGAGTGGTAGAAAAACAAGTTTTAATGACTCCAACCTAAGTGTATGTAAACTTCCGACTTCAACTGTATTTGCTTGAAGGTTCTCTCTTGCGTTCATATTTCAGTTACATGTTGATGTTTATTGGGAAGAATCTTGTCCTACAGGAAGAGTTGAGCGATATCCACTAGATGGGCGGGCTGCAAAGTCAACATTGGCTATATATTATAAAAAATCATGATAATATTTTATTTGTTTAATTTAACGTTAGGGTTAGTCATAAGGTTAGCAATGTGGTTAAGGTTAGGGTTAAGGTTATGGTTAGGATTAAAATCAGATTTTATGACTTTGTGGCTGTGCCAGCTAGTGACTACCCTGCAGAGCTGCCGCCGGCACATGACTCATCACAATAAATTCCAACCTGCATTTCTGTTTCCCAACTCATCTGTCAGATTTGGTCTTTTAGCATTCTGTCATTCCTCTGTATTTCTTCCAGTTGCATAGTCTGACAAGGTAATGAGAGACTGGGTACATTACATGCAAGCGTGTGTGCCTGTGTGTGTGTGCGTGAGTATGTGTGCTGGCTAGCCCAGGAACACAACACAGGGGCATCACACCACTGACACTCTGGGACCAATTACTAGCCGACAGCGGGGTTTGACCTCCATTTATAATATTTATTCTGTATACGCTGTGTCTTTTCCATTTAAATGTACTGCCGTCTATCACTGACTACTGCTACTCTGCCTCACAGGTAGCTACAACCATGTAATAGTTTGCTCCCGAGTGGTGCAGCGGTCTAAGGCACTGAATCTCAGTGCTTGAGGCATCACTACAGACCCTGGTTCACAACCGGCTGTGTCATAGGAGTCCCCATAGGGTGGCGCACAATTGGCACAGCGTCGTCCGGGTTAGGGGAGGGTTTGGCCGGGGTAGGCTGTCATTTAAAATAAGAATTTGTTCTTAACTGGCTTGCCTAGTAATATAAAACATTTAAATAAATAGACATACACTTCCAGCCAGGGGCAGACTGGGACCAGAGATCATCCCGTGCATTTCTAACACACTGGCCCATTTTTGGGAATGTCCTGATAGGGACTGAGAACGTTGATATACGCCGTTCTCGCGCTCACCGAAAATAATCTAAAAATTATTGTACAACAGCTCGGACAATGCAGTAGAGCTGGTATGTTTCTCTATGGACACGGGCCTTACTTTTTTTAACCACTTATCTATTTTCGAGCAAACTGAATGAGCAGCAGCTACTTTTGGCTACATACGGACCGTTAGCGTAATTCCCGCGAGAGAGTAACAGTTAATGTGATTGGAGGTTAATTATTTGACTAAGCTACCTGTATTTGACATTGTGTTGTTATTTCGCTGAACACTAGACTATTTCATTTTATTTTTGGCAGTGAAACGAGGCTACTCAGGCGAGGGAAGAAAAAAACTCACCCAAATGTATAGCCCTGTTGGAAAATGTAAATGGATGTTTGAAAATGTGAATAATTTATATATTGTTTATTTGAATCACATTTTTATTTGGCGTACCCCCGACGACATTGTGCGTAGCCCAGTTTGGGAATACCTGCTCTAGAAAGCAGAGTACTTAATGATACGAAATGGAAACAGCATTGTTTATTATTTTTCGTTTTATGCACTAACCTTAACCACTCGGAATGAATACCTACACTTAACCCTTTGAGGTGTTTCTGTTTGAACTCTGTAACCACGCGGAATGAACCCTGTAACCAAGCAGATTGTTTTGTTGTCAAATATCAACGTTTGGTCATTTACGTCAAGTCCCGAAGTGAAAGTATGAGATCAGGTGGAATAATTATCATTTTGCGCAAAAAATTACATTTTAACCAGCCAAGAAAGATCCACCAGCCTATCTGGAATTTGCCTGAAATAACAGTCCGTTTCTGGCACCAGACATTTTTACTTCATACAGTCCTTATTTTTTATTTTTATTTTACCAGGTAAGTTGACTGAGAACACGTTCTCATTTGCAGCAACGACCTGGGGAATAGTTACAGGGGAGAGGAGGGGGATGAATGAGCCAATTGTAAACTGGGGATTATTAGGTGACCATGATGGTTTGAGGGCCAGATTGGGAATTTAGCCAGGACACCGGGGTTAACACCCCTACTCTTACGATAAGTGCCATGGGATCTTTAATGACCTCAGAGAGTCAGGACACCCGTTTAACGTCCCATCCGAAAGACGGCACCCTATACAGGACAGTGTCCCCAATCACTGCCCTGGGGCATTGGGATATTTTTTAGACCAGAGGAAAGAGTGCCTCCTACTGGCCCTCCAACACCACTTCCAGCAGCATCTGGTCTCCCATCCAGGGACTGACCAGGACCAACCCTGCTTAGCTTCAGAAGCAAGCCAGCAGTGGTATGCAGGGTGGTATGCTGTGTGCTTTGTGTCTTTGGTCCGAGATTTTTTTACGTTCCGTATCTTTTCTACAATATATTTCACATCTCGTCTTCTTAACAAATGCATTGGGTGTTGTGTGTTTTCAGTCTATTGTGTATGATGCCCTGGTTGCGGTATTGTTAGCGTATTTACTGTCTCTGTTGTGTATGATGCCCTGGTTGAGGTATTGTTAGAGTATTTACTGTCTCTCTGTTGTGTATGATGCCCTGGTTGAGGTATTGTTCGAGTATTTACTGTCTCTCTGTTGTGTATGATGCCCTGGTTGCGGTATTGTTAGTGTATTTACTGTCTCTGTTGTGTATGATGCCCTGGTTGCGGTATTGTTAGAGTATTTACTGTCTCTCTGTTGTGTATGATGCCCTGGTTGAGGTATTGTTCGAGTATTTACTGTCTCTGTTGTGTATGATGCCTTGGTTGAGGTATTGTTAGAGTATTTACTGTCTCTCTTTGTTAGTTGAGAGTCTGCCGGTGGAGGGTTCTCCTCTTGGCCTTCTTAAAATACAGGTAGCGTCAGAATATTACACCACAGACACCACAGCCATAAACAAGCGGCCCTTTAAATTTCAACAGACTGGCCCTGGAAGCTCTGCTGCCTCTCAGAGCTCCCCATCTCCTCCTCTTTCTCCATCACCCCATCCCAGCCAATCACATTACACCTCCAGCATAAAACACAACACAGCAGCAACCAGGGAGGTGTGTGTGTCAAATTGTATATGTGTGTGTGCGTGTGCGTGTGCGTGTGCGTGTGTGTGTGTGCGTGCGTGCGTGCGTGTGTGTGGGTGGTCCACAAAAACTTGCCGAATGGTCTGAAGTGACGTGATATTTTCTAGGTCATACTTCTTTCATACTTGTGTTGGTCTGAGTAGTGTTAATGATACCAAACTAACAAATATATTCATACACACACTTTACCTTGTAACTACTGTCCCTCTTCTGAGAAGGCAGTTGGTTTGTTTCCTCTGCCTGTGTGTGTGTGTGTGTGTGTGTGTGTGTGTGTGTGTGTGTGTGTGTGTGTGTGTGTGTGTGTGTGTGTGTGTGTGTGTGTGTGTGTGTGTGTGTGTGTGTGTGTGTGTGTGTGTGTGTGTGTGTGTGTGTGAGAGAAATCGAGAGAGAGGTTGAATGTATTTGTGTGTGTGTCTGTCGGTCTGCGTGCCTGACCGTGTGTCTTTGTTTGCATAATGTTAGAGGAGCGTGTTTCATTAGACTGTGTTTAACTTCTTACGGCTGAGATCCCGTTATAACGGGATCGAATTGACAACAGCCAGTGAAAGTGCAGGGCGCCAAATTCAAACAACAGAAATCTCATAATTAAAATTCCTCAAGCATACAAGTATTTTACACTTGTTGTTATCCCCACCACAGTGTTCGATTTCAAAAAGGCTTTACGACGAAAGCACACCATCTGATTATGTTAGGTCAATACCTAGTCACAGAAAAACACAGCCATTCTTCCAGCCAAAGAGAGGAGTCACAAAAAGCAGAAATAGAGATAAAATTAATCACTAACCTTTGATGATCTTCATCAGATGACACTCACAGGACTTCACGTTACACAATACATGTATGTTTTGTTCGATAAAGTTCATATTTATATCCCAAAATCTTAGTTTACATTGGCGCGTTATGTTCAGTAATGTTTTGCCTCCAAAACATCCGGTGATTTTGCAGAGAGCCACATCAATTTACAGAAATACTCATCATAAACATTGATAAAAGATACAACTGTAATGCATGGAATTATAGATGAACTTCTCCTTAATGCAACCGCTGTGTTAGATTTCAAAAAAACTTTACGGAAAAAGCACACTGAGTGTGACTGAGTACGGCGCTCTTACACAAAAACAAGCCATACAGGTACCCGCCATGTTGTGGAGTCAACAGAAGTCAGAAATAGCTGTAACGGGCTTCCTCCTTCTCCTCATAAGAAGAGGAGTAGCAGGGATTTGACCAACGTGCAGCGGGTTGTTGATACATAATGATTTATTAGACAAAACGGAAAAACACGACAAACACTTGAATAATTACAAAACAAATAAACGAATGTAGACAGACCTGGACACGAACTTACATACAACGTGAAGAACGCATGAACCAGGAAAACAGACTACATAAAACGAACGAACTAACAAAAACCGGAACAGTCCTGTGTGGCGTAACATACTGACACAGGAGACAACCACCCACAACAAACAGTGTGAAAACACCTACCTAAATATGACTCTCAATCAGAGGAAACGACACACACCTGCCTCTAATTGAGAGCCATATTAGGTACCCATTAACCAACATAGAAACAGAAAACATAGACTGCCCACCCAAACTCACATCCTGACCAACTAACACATACAACAAACTAACAGAAATAGGTCAGGAACGTGACAATAGCATTATAAATATACACTTACCTTTGATGATCTTCATCAGAATGCACACCCAGGAATCCCAGTTCCACAATAAATGTTTGTTTTGTTCGATAACGTCCATAATTTATGTCCAAATACCTCCTTTTTGTTCGCACTTTTAGTTCAAAAATCCAAATTCATGACGCGCAGGCCAGACGAAAAGTCAAAAAATTCCATTACAGTTCGTAGAAACATGTCAAACGATGTATAGAATGAATCTTTAGGATGTTTTTAACATAAATCTTCAATAATGTTTCAACCGGAGAATTCTTTTGTCTATAGAAACGAAAAGGAACGCAACTACTTCTCACGGGGGCGCGTCTGAGTGAGCTCATGGCACTCTGCCAGACCTCTGACTCAATCAGCTCTCATTCCCTCATCCTTCACAGTAGAGGCATCAAACAAGGTTCTAAAGACTGTTGACATCTAGTGGAAGCCTTAGGAAGTGCAATATGACCCCATAGACACTGTATATTGGATAGGCAAACCTACAAACCTCAGATTTCCCACTTCCTGGTTGGATTTTCTCTCAGGTTTTTGCCTGCCATATGAGTTCTGTTATACTCACAGACATCATTCAAACAGTTTTAGAAACTTCAGAGTGTTTTCTATCCAAATCTACTCATAATATGCATATCTCAGCTTCTGGGCCTGAGTAGCAGGCAGTTTACTCTGGGCACCTTATTCATCCAACCTACTTAATACTGCACCCAGCCATAATAATGAGGCAGAACCTGATGTTATTTCAAAAGGCCCTCTTCACTCATTTAGAGAGAAAGAGAGAGCGAGATCACTCTTGGAGCTGAATCCCTATGAATGATCACGTCTAGTTTAAGGGCTTGACTCATCCCTTAGGAGGTGTGTGTGTGTTGGGCAGGGGCGTGGATATGTGATGGTATATGTTTGCAGATGTGTACGTTTATTGATGAAGGAGGATCATTTGTTTACCGTACCTGTCTTTAGTCAACAGTACATGTTTACCTGGCTCTCTACTATGTGGGTCATGTATGTTCAGCAGCTAAAACCAGCCTAGCAGTGCATGGCTTGCTAGAAGGAGTAAGCACAGGTTCTGTAATTCCACTTTGCAAAGTTTATCTAGGTTGAACCAAGGGATTGGCGTGGTATTTCTTGTTAGAGCGAGGTCTGGAGAGTGTCTCGCCAAGTACCATTAGCTCCCTATAGATCTGCCTCTGTAAAGTGAGGGTTAGCTGGCTCTATGTGTTCGACCTGGCTACCGTGTGTGTGTTGTTGAGTGTAGCTGTGTGTGTGTGTGTTCTCTGTGTGTGTGTGTTGTTTAGCTGAGTTAGCCGTGGCATCCAGTGGAGTGTGTCTGGCTAATTTGTGTGGGAGCAGGGTTCCCTGGGGAGTGTTTGCGGGGGAGTGGAACAGAGGCCCTCCACGCAGCCCACCTGGGCCTTCGGGGGCCGGGGCCCAGCGTCTGGAGGGTGTGTGGGCCCTGAGAGCCTCCTCCAGCCCTCGCTCCAGGCCACTCTCAGGGGGACACCAGTCACCCACTCACCCCTGCTGACGTTAGGCCCTGCTACGCTCAGCACACAGGGGCCAGGCTGGAGGGCCAGGCAGGGCAGGTGACACATGCTCTCAGTGTATGAGCACACATGCCCACACAGTTTATCAAACTCAAGAGACAGAAATGTGGTATATTTTAGATAGAACGCACACTTTTGAAATAGACGCTTTATCAAATACGTAGCAACTTAGCCAGCATTACTTCACCTGCCTGTTCTCAGAGATGTCCGTATTACCTAGTTAGAACAGGAATGACACATTATGTTTTTAGAAGTCTCACAAAGCCTCTACTAGCTTTATAGAAGTAGCATGAGGAAGACATATCCCCAACGCCTCACCTGCTGTCGCCTGGTCTGACCGTCTCAGGCGCAGCAGCTCCCCTAAGGAGCTGGCCTGCATCCCAAATGCCACCCTACTCAGTGCCCTATGGGCCCTGGTCAAACGTAGTGCGCTATAAAGTGTGGCATTTGGGATGCAGACAGGTTCTAAGAACTGGAGCTGTGGCCACTTGGCATCGTGTTCTCAACCTGGCACCAAACATCCCCCTGAGGGTTTGCAAACTTTTGCCTCTGCTAACCACTGTTGCTTGAGGGCTCAGACTCAAGTCACTCAGCTCAGTGGTAGAGTTACACTACTTTGCCATACCGTATTGTGACAGCCAAGCATGGCTTTTCAGACCCAGTGGCTGCTGTATGTACTGTGCGCTACAGTTCTGACACATTAACATTGCTATAACTGCTTTTTTATCAACAAACGCTCTCATGTATTTCAATGCCATACTCAGGAAACGTTTTGCAACTTTTATGATCTGGTATGCATTTTTCCCTGACTACATTTTCCAGTTGATTTGTTAAGTTCCCCCATAATGACACATGTTCAGTGGAGCTTGTTCGCCACAGTCAGGAAAGCTATTTGCATGTTAATGTCCTCGGCTCTATTAAGCAGCATTTGGAGGTTTGATATCTGCGTTAACTTCCACTGGCAGAGCAGAGGTAGCATCTGACTGAGCAGGCCGCTCAACAGCAGAGCTCTTTGCCCAAAGTCATTATTAAAGTGCTGGAAAAGAGCACAGAACTCCTTGAGTGTGAAAGGCCCTCCATGGAGATATGAGGGGCGTGCGTGCGTGCGTGCGTGCGTGCGTGTAATGGGTTTTGTTTCACAGAGAATGGGATAAACAGCACACCAGTGGAGCGACGTGAGCTGTTTAGCAACAGGCTGTTGATGTGAACGGACCTTACCTGATTCCCAATTATACTGTTCATTTCCATGAATTACACGTGAACATTGACTTTACATGAATAAGACCGAAACATTACAAAAACGGTTTATGAATAAAATATATTATGTGGAGACTGACACCTCATAAGCACTTAGAATTTTAAACAAGTTTTCTTCACTTTCCAACTCACCCCCCTGGTAAGAAGCATAGGATTCCGTCTGTGTACAGTTCTACAGTCAATCATGTTTTTACTGGACTGGTGGGGCGGCCATGTTGTTTCTGGACTGTACATTCCCATTTATAAGACAGCTGTGTGATCCAGTCTCATTCACTATACATACATGCTACTTCTGTCCCACCACAGTATTTGGGCTTTAGGATGAAAGAGATGAACACAGGAAGCATTCACTACCTGACAACCTGTGGCCCCTCTCAGACCCATTCACTACCTGACAACCTGTGGCCCCTCTCAGACCCCTGCTCTGGCTGGACCAGGGAGAGAGGTGGAGGATGGCTGGTGAACAGAGGGAGGGAGAGAAGGAGGGATGAATTGAGATTTGGTCCTCGTACAGGAGCTTTTCAGTAAAGTGGTTGTAGCAGAGATGGATGAAGACACGTCTTCTTGATCAACTCCTCGCCTTCAAAGTACAAAGAACAGGACAGCCTCGTTCAGGACAGCCTCACACACACGGACGTACACACTCACATTTGAAATACTTCATTTCAATCCACAAATCGTGTTACATTCATGAAGGATTCAACCATTTCAGAGGTCTTTGTATGATTTGACTCTTAGGGACACGCACACGCACACGCACACACACACACACACACACGCACACGCACACACACACGTGGTGACATCCTAATCATTCCATTTGTGTTTTCAGGAAAAGTTGGGTAAAATATATTTTCTTTCTTCGTCTTCCTCTCTAACTCTCACACACAATCCTCCTCAGTCAGAGTCCTGCTAGTCTTAGCCTCTGGTGTGTGTTGACACTCCAAACTGCCTGCTGACACTGTTCACAATACGCCCTCTGTAAGTGTGTGCGTGTGCGTGTGTGTGTGTGTGCATGCTCGCGTGCGTCTGTGTGCGTGTGTGTGGCTGCATGTGTTTTTGCATTATATGACTAGTTTCCAGTCCTCTCTTACACATCCACGTATTTATATATTTTCCTAATTTTAAGGAAAATATGTTTTTACAGTCCATGAGTACTGCACTTATACCTCCTGTAATACACCATCCCTATCCACTATCCTCTCCTGTCTGTACCACACTAGATTCCACCCCTGGTCCAACCAATGGGCTTTCAACCTTTTTATCGGGGTCATCTTCCATTGTCTTAGAAGACCATTAACTGCGCCCAGGTCATTCACAGCTAGCTCTGTATAAGCCTCCATTATAAACTGGGTGGTTCGAGCCCTGAATGCTGATTGGCTGACAGCCATGGTATATCAGACCGTATATCACGGGTATGACAAAACATGTATTTTTACAGCTCTAATTACATTGGTAACCAGTTCATAATAGCAGTAAGTCACCTCGGGGGTTTGTGATATATGGCCGATAGACTGTACTACGGCTAAGAGCTGTATCTAGGTAATCCACGTAGCGTCGTGCGAAAGAACAGCGCTTAGCCGTGGTATATTGGCTATATACCACACCCGCTCAGGCTTTATTGCTTCATTCTAAAAGATGAAGAGAACATTCTACACTCAACATATAGAATGAGCGGTGCTGGCTACACTGGCCAGGCTTGGAAAAGAGTTCTTCTATGACCCCTGTTCCGTCTCATACGAAAGCTTGATCGAATCCCAGAGCCGACAAGGTAAATATCTGTCGTTCTGCGCTCGAACAAGGCAGTTAACCCACTGTTCCTAGGCCGTCTTTGAAAATACGAATTTGTTCTTAACTGACTTGCCTGGTTAAATAAAGGTTAAATAAAATATATAGACTCTTAAACGCTTTCCTAAAATACAGAGTGAGACTCTGTCAATAGAGTCGTGTACTTCAGTTTAATCTGATTCTGGCTACGGATAGAGACTGTAATAACCAACACAATGATTGGAGTGATTCAGTCCCTACACTTAGTCCAGCTGCTATTTATTCTTGTGTGTGTGTGGGTCTAATCCACCTAAAATAATCTTTATGGAGCACGACAGGGTTGGCTGGGGTTTGGCAGTGTTGAGGCGTTAGGATCCATGTGGCACAGTTGCTAATGGTGGCTGGACAGCAGACGTGTCCGTGTGTGTGTTGGTCCGTGTGCACGGGTGTTTGTGTGTGCGTGCGTATGTATGTGTGTTACAGACCCAAGGGGGAAAACTCCCAATGGAATTCTATTCCACCTCCTGTCTAGCGGTAAAGCTAGGCGCTGATTGATACAGTCTGGGGTCTCTGGTTTAGTCACGGAGCTGTAACAATAGATCAGTATGATAACATTACGAGGCTCTTGGTTTTCTCTCAGGGTTTTCACTTCATTTACTAAAGGGTTGTTTTCACCCACAGACTCAAGCAGCATCTCATCACTTCAGATATCTCTTCGTCAGTGTGGACTGATTTATCGCAGCTGGCAGTGATTCGTCTGGTCAATTTATGTTGTCAATGTCTGACTACGTTACTGTGTGTACTCACGACTGTGTGGGAGTGTAGGAGCGTGGTGTGGGAGTGTAGGAGCGTGGTGTGGGGGTGTAGGAGCGTGGTGTGTGTGAGTGTAGGAGCGTGGTGTGTGAGTGTAGGAGTGTGGTGTGTGTGAGTGTAGGAGCGTGGTGTGTGGGAGTGTAGGAGCGTGGTGTGTGGGAGTGTAGGAGCGTGGTGTGGGAGTGTAGGAGCGTGGTGTGGGGGTGTAGGAGCGTGGTGTGTGTGATTGTAGGAGCGTGGTGTGTGAGTGTAGGAGTGTGGTGTGTGTGAGTGTAGGAGCGTGGTGTGTGAGTGTAGGAGCGTGGTGTGTGTGAGTGTAGGAGCGTGGTGTGTGAGTGTAGGAGCGTGGTGTGTGAGTGTAGGAGCGTGGTGTGTGTGTGAGTGTAGGAGCGTGGTGTGTGAGTGTAGGAGCGTAGTGTGTGAGTGTAGGAGCGTGGTGTGTGAGTGTAGGAGCGTGGTGTGTGAGTGTAGGAGCGTGGTGTGTGAGTGTAAGAGCGTGGTGTGTGAGTGTAGGAGTGTGGTGTGTGAGTGAGTGAGTGTAGGAGTGTGGAGTGTGTGTGAGTGTAGGAGCGTGGTGTGTGAGTGTAGGAGCGTGGTGTGTGAGTGAGTGTAGGAGAGTGGTGTGTGAGTGTAGGAGCGTGGTGTGTAAGTGTAGGAGTGTGGTGTGTGAGTGAGTGTAGGAGCGTGGTGTGGGAGTGTAGGAGCATGGTGTGGGAGTGTAGGAGCGTGGTGTGGGAGTGTAGGAGCGTGGTGTATGAGTGAGTGTAGGAGCGTGGTGTGTGAGTGAGTGTAGGAGCGTGGTGTGGGAGTGTAGGAGCGTGGTGAGGGAGTGTAGGAGCGTGGTGTGTGTGAGTATAGGAGCGTAGTGTGTGAGTGTAGGAGCGTGGTGTGTGTGTGAGTTTAAGAGCGTGGTGTGTGTGTGTAGGAGCGTAGTGTGTGTGTGTAGGAGCGTAGTGTGTGTGTGAGTGTAGGAGCGTGGTGTGTGTGTGTAGGAGCGTAGTGTGTGTGTGTAGGAGCGTGGTGTGGGAGTGTAGGAGCGTAGTGTGTGTGAGTGTAGGAGCGTGGTGTGTGAGTGTAGGAGCGTGGTGTGTGAGTGTAGGAGCGTGGTGTGTGTGTGTAGGAGCGTAGTGTGTGTGTGTAGGAGTGTGGTGTGGGAGTGTAGGAGCGTAGTGTGTGTGTGAGTGTAGGAGCGTGGTTTGTGTGAGTGTAGGAGCGTGGTGTGTGAGTGTAGGAGCGTAGTGTGTGAGTGTAGGAGCGTGGTGTGGGAGTGTAGGAGCGTGGTGTGTGAGTGTAGGAGCGTAGTGTGTGAGTGTAGGAGCGTGGTGTGTGAGTGTAGGAGCGTGGTGTGTGAGTGTAGGAGCGTAGTGTGTGAGTGTAGGAGCGTGGTGTGTGAGTGTAGGAGCGTAGTGTGTGAGTGTAGGAGCGTGGTGTGTGAGTGTAGGAGCGTAGTGTGTGAGTGTAGGAGCGTGGTGTGTGAGTGTAGGAGCGTAGTGTGTGTGTGAGTGTAGAAGAGTAGTGTGTGAGTGTAGGAGCGTGGTGTGTGAGTGTAGGAGCGTAGTGTGTGTGTGAGTGTAGAAGAGTAGTGTGTGAATGTAGGAGCGTGGTGTGTGAGTGTAGGAGCGTGGTGTGGGAGTGTAGGAGCGTGGTGTGTGAGTGTAGGAGCGTGGTGTGTGTGTGAGTGTAAGAGCATGGTGAGTGAGTGTAGGAGCGTGGTGTGTGTGAGTGTAGGAGCGTAGTGTGTGTGTGAGTGTAGGAGCGTAGTGTGTGAGTGTAGGAGCGTGGTGTGTGTGAGTGTAGGAGCGTGGTGTGGGAGTGTAGGAGCGTGGTGTGTGAGTGTAGGAGCGTGGTGTGGGAGTGTAGGAGCGTGGTGTGTGAGTGTAGGAGCGTAGTGTGTGAGTGTAGGAGCGTGGTGTGTGAGTGTAGGAGCGTGGTGTGTGAGTGTAGGAGCGTAGTGTGTGAGTGTAGGAGCGTGGTGTGTGAGTGTAGGAGCGTAGTGTGTGAGTGTAGGAGTGTGGTGTGTGAGTGAGTGAAGGAGCGTGGTGTGGGAGTGTAGGAGCGTGGTGTGGGAGTCTAGGAGCGTGGTGTGTGAGTGTAGGAGCGTGGTGTGGGAGTGTAGGAGCGTGGTGTGTGAGTGAGTATAGGAGCGTGGTGTGGGAGTGTAGGAGCGTGGTGTGGGAGTGTAGGAGCGTAGTGTGTGAGTGTAGGAGCGTGGTGTGTGAGTGTAGGAGCGTGGTGTGGGAGTGTAGGAGCGTGGTGTGTGAATGTAGGAGCGTAGTGTGTGAGTGTAGGAGCGTGGTGTGGGAGTGTAGGAGCGTGGTGTGTGAGTGTAGGAGCGTGGTGTGTGAGTGTAGGAGCGTAGTGTGTGTGAGTGTAGGAGCGTGGTGTGTGAGTGTAAGAGCGCGGTGTGTGTGAGTGTAGGAGTGCGGTGTGTGTGAGTGTAGGAGCGTGGTGTGTGAGTGTAAGAGCGCGGTGTGTGTGAGTGTAGGAGCGTAGTGTGTGTGAGTGTAGGAGCGTGGTGTGTGAGTGTAAGAGCGCGGTGTGTGTGAGTGTAGGAGCGCGGTGTGTGAGTGTAGGAGCATAGTGTGTGAGTGTAGGAGCGTGGTGTGTGAGTGTAGGAGCGTGGTGTGTGTGAGTGTAGGAGCGTAGTGTGTGTGTGAGTGTAGGAGCATAGTGTGTGAGTGTAGGAGCGTGGTGTGAGTGTAGGAGCGTGGTGTGTGAGTGTAGGAGCATAGTGTGTGAGTGTAGGAGCGTGGTGTGAGTGTAGGAGCGTGGTGTGTGAGTGTAGGAGCGTGGTGTGGGAGTGTAGGAGCGTGGTGTGTGAGTGTAGGAGCGTGGTGTGTGTGAGTGTAGGAGCGTGATGTGTGAGTGTAGGAGCGTGGTGTGTGAGTGTAGGAGCGTGGTTTGTGTGAGTGTAGAAGCGTAGTGTGTGAGTGTAGGAGCGTGGTGTGAGTGTAGGAGCGTGGTGTGAGTGTTGGAGCGTGGTGTGTGAGTGTAGGAGCGTGGTGTAGGAGTGTAGGAGCGTGGTGTGGGAGTGTAGGAGCGTTGTGTGTGTGAGTGTAGGAGCGTGGTGTGTGAGTGTAGGAGTGTGGTGAGTGAGTGTAGGAGCGTGGTGTGTGTGAGTGTAGGAGCGTGATGTGTGAGTGTAGGAGAGTAGTGTGTGAGTGTAGGAGCGTGGTGTGTGTGAGTGTAGGAGCGTGGTGTGTGAGTGTAGGAGCGTGGTGTGAGTGTTGGAGCGTGGTGTGGGAGTGTAGGAGCGTGGTGTGGGAGTGTAGGAGCGTGGTGTGGGAGTGTAGAAGCGTAGTGTGTGAGTGTAGGAGCGTGGTGTGAGTGTTGGAGCGTGGTGTGTGAGTGTAGGAGCGTGGTGTGGGAGTGTAGGAGCGTGGTGTGGGAGTGTAGGAGCGTTGTGTGTGTGAGTGTAGGAGCGTGGTGTGTGAGTGTAGGAGTGTGGTGAGTGAGTGTAGGAGCGTGGTGTGTGTGAGTGTAGGAGCGTGGTGTGGGAGTGTAGGAGCGTAGTGTGTGAGTGTAGGAGTGTGGTGAGTGAGTGTAGGAGCGTGGTGTGTGTGAGTGTAGGAGCGTGGTGTGGGAGTGTAGGAGCGTAGTGTGTGAGTGTAGGAGCGTGGTGTGTGTGAGTGTAGGAGCGTAGTGTGTGAGTGTAGGAGCGTGGTGTGTGAGTGTAGGAGCGTGGTGTGTGTGTGAGTGTAGGAGCGTAGTGTGTGAGTGTAGGAGCGTGATGTGTGAGTGTAGGAGCGTGGTGTGTGAGTGTAGGAGCGTGGTGTGTGAGTGTAGGAGCAAGGTGTGTGAGTGTAGGAGCGTGGTGTGGGAGTGTAGGAGCGTGGTGTGTGAGTTTAGGAGCGTGGTTTGTGTGAGTGTAGGAGCGTAGTGTGTGAGTGTAGGAGCGTGGTGTGTGAGTGTAGGAGCGTGGTGTGTGAGTGTAGGAGTGTGGTGAGTGAGTGTAGGAGCGTGGTGTGTGAGTGTAGGAGCGTGGTGTGTGTGTGAGTGTAGGAGCGTAGTGTGTGAGTGTAGGAGCGTAGTGTGTGTGAGTGTAGGAGCGTGGTGTGGGAGTGTAGGAGCAAGGTGTGTGAGTGTAGTAGCGTGGTGTGGGAGTGTAGGAGCGCGGTGTGTGAGTGTAGGAGCATAGTGTGTGAGTGTAGGAGCGTGGTGTGTGAGTGTAGGAGCGTAGTGTGTGTGTGAGTGTCGGAGCGTGTTGTGTGAGTGTAGGAGCGTGGTGTTTGAGTGTAGGAGCGTGGTGTGTGAGTGTAGGAGCGTGGTGTGTGTGAGTGTAGGAGCGTAGTGTGTGTGTGAGTGTAGGAGCATAGTGTGTGAGTGTAGGAGCGTGGTGTGAGTGTAGGAGCGTGGTGTGTGAGTGTAGGAGCATAGTGTGTGAGTGTAGGAGCGTGGTGTGAGTGTAGGAGCGTGGTGTGTGAGTGTAGGAGCGTGGTGTGGGAGTGTAGGAGCGTGGTGTGTGAGTGTAGGAGCGTGGTGTGTGTGAGTGTAGGAGCGTGATGTGTGAGTGTAGGAGCGTGGTGTGTGAGTGTAGGAGCGTGGTTTGTGTGAGTGTAGAAGCGTAGTGTGTGAGTGTAGGAGCGTGGTGTGAGTGTAGGAGCGTGGTGTGAGTGTTGGAGCGTGGTGTGTGAGTGTAGGAGCGTGGTGTAGGAGTGTAGGAGCGTGGTGTGGGAGTGTAGGAGCGTTGTGTGTGTGAGTGTAGGAGCGTGGTGTGTGAGTGTAGGAGTGTGGTGAGTGAGTGTAGGAGCGTGGTGTGTGTGAGTGTAGGAGCGTGGTGTGTGAGTGTAGGAGCGTGGTGTGAGTGTTGGAGCGTGGTGTGGGAGTGTAGGAGCGTGGTGTGGGAGTGTAGGAGCGTGGTGTGGGAGTGTAGAAGCGTAGTGTGTGAGTGTAGGAGCGTGGTGTGAGTGTTGGAGCGTGGTGTGTGAGTGTAGGAGCGTGGTGTGGGAGTGTAGGAGCGTGGTGTGGGAGTGTAGGAGCGTTGTGTGTGTGAGTGTAGGAGCGTGGTGTGTGAGTGTAGGAGTGTGGTGAGTGAGTGTAGGAGCGTGGTGTGTGTGAGTGTAGGAGCGTGGTGTGGGAGTGTAGGAGCGTAGTGTGTGAGTGTAGGAGTGTGGTGAGTGAGTGTAGGAGCGTGGTGTGTGTGAGTGTAGGAGCGTGGTGTGGGATTGTAGGAGCGTAGTGTGTGAGTGTAGGAGCGTGGTGTGTGTGAGTGTAGGAGCGTAGTGTGTGAGTGTAGGAGCGTGGTGTGTGAGTGTAGGAGCGTGGTGCGTGTGTGAGTGTAGGAGCGTAGTGTGTGAGTGTAGGAGCGTGATGTGTGAGTGTAGGAGCGTGGTGTGTGAGTGTAGGAGCGTGGTGTGTGAGTTTAGGAGCAAGGTGTGTGAGTGTAGGAGCGTGGTGTGGGAGTGTAGGAGCGTGGTGTGTGAGTTTAGGAGCGTGGTTTGTGTGAGTGTAGGAGCGTAGTGTGTGAGTGTAGGAGCGTGGTGTGTGAGTGTAGGAGCGTGGTGTGTGAGTGTAGGAGTGTGGTGAGTGAGTGTAGGAGCGTGGTGTGTGAGTGTAGGAGCGTGGTGTGTGTGTGAGTGTAGGAGCGTAGTGTGTGAGTGTAGGAGCGTAGTGTGTGTGAGTGTAGGAGCGTGGTGTGGGAGTGTAGGAGCAAGGTGTGTGAGTGTAGTAGCGTGGTGTGGGAGTGTAGGAGCGTGGTGTGGGAGTGTAGGAGCGTGGTGTGTGTGAGGGTAGGAGCGTGGTGTGTGTGAGTGTAGGAGCGTGGTGTGTGAGTGTAGGAGCAAGGTGTGTGAGTGTAGGAGCGTGGTGTGTGTGAGTGTAGGAGCGTAGTGTGTGAGTGTAGGAGCGTGGTGTGTGAGTGTAGGAGCAAGGTGTGTGAGTGTAGGAGCGTGGTGTGTGAGTGTAGGAGCGTGGTGTGGGAGTGTAGGAGCGTGGTGTGTGAGTGTAGGAGCAAGGTGTGTGAGTGTAGGAGCGTGGTGTGGGAGTGTAGGAGCAAGGTGTGTGAGTGTAGGAGCAAGGTGTGTGAGTGTAGGAGCGTGGTGTGGGAGTGTAGGAGCGTGGTGTGGGAGTGTAGGAGTGTGGTGTGTATGAGTGTCGGAGCGTGGTGTGTGAGTGTAGGAGCGTGGTGTGTGAGTGTAGGAGCGTGGTGTGGGAGTGTAGGAGCGTGATGTGTGAGTGTAGGAGCGTGATGTGTGAGTGTAGGAGCATAGTGTGTGAGTGTAGGAGCGTAGTGTGTGAGTGTAGGAGCGTAGTGTGTGTGTGAGTGTAGGAGCGTAGTGTGTGTGTAGGAGCTTGGTGTGTGAGTGTAGGAGCGTGGTGTGTGTGAGTGTAGGAGCGTGGTGTGTGAGTGTAGGAGCGTGGTGTGTGTGAGTGTAGGAGCGTGGTGTGGGAGTGTAGGAGCGTGATGTGTGAGTGTAGGAGCGTGGTGTGTGAGTGTAGGAGCGTGGTTTGTGTGAGTGTAGGAGCGTGATGTGTGAGTGTAGGAGCGTGGTGTGTGAGTGTAGGAGCGTGGTTTGTGTGAGTGTAGGAGCGTGATGTGTGAGTGTAGGAGCATAGTGTGTGAGTGTAGGAGCGTGGTGTGTGTGAGTGTAGGAGCTTGGTGTGTGAGTGTAGGAGCGTGGTGTGTGAGTGTAGGAGCGTAGTGTGTGTGTGAGTGTAGGAGCGTAGTGTGTGTGTAGGAGCGTGGTGTGTGAGTGTAGGAGCGTGGTGTGTGTGAGTGTAGGAGCGTGGTGTGTGAGTGTAGGAGCGTAGTGTGTGTGTGAGTGTAGGAGCGTGGTGTGTGTGAGTGTAAGAGCGTGGTGTGTGAGTGTAGGAGCGTGGTGTGTGAGTGTAGGAGCGTGGTGTGGGAGTGTAGGAGCGTGGTGTGTGTGAGTGTAAGAGCGTGGTGTGTGAGTGTAGGAGCGTGGTGTGTGAGTGTAGGAGCGTGGTGTGTGTGAGTGTAGGAGCGTGGTGTGTAATTGTAGGAGCGTGGTGTGTGAGTGTAGAAGCGTGGTGTGTGAGTGTCGGAGCGTAGTGTGTGTGAGTGTAGGAGTGTGGTGTCGTGTCTTTGGCTATGCCGGATTAAGTGATATGACATGCTATTCTATAAAATAATTTCTCTGTCATTAATATTACCTGATTAAGCTAATCAGGTTGATAATTAACTAGAAAGTCGGGGCACCACGAAATAATGTTTATAGAGCTGTTATCTTCCGAATAAACTCTTAAAGACCTAGTAATCTTTTACATCAATAGCAGTCAATATTAATCGTCACCTTATTTCAGTCTCATCTGAACATTGTATAATTCTTGGTCACGAACCCTGGTTAACAAGTTGAATCAGCAATACAAACTTTGGTTTAATTATTTATTTACTAAATGCCTAAATAATCACACAGAATTACATAAACACAGAATGGATATTATGTCATACAGAAAACGTCCCTGGTGGACGGAGCCAACATGACTGCTGGTTACACAAAGGAAAGGGGGTTGGGTTTGAGTGAAAGAGCGGGAAGACTGAGGAACAAAGGGAGAAGCCATGCTATCGTAAATACAGTATCTTATGCATTCTAAATTACCGCCCATTTGAAAAAGGAGAATGCAATAAATATTTACTCTGAGCTGCGCTTCGGTAGGTTGGTCGTAGATGCTGGCTGTGTTGCCCACCAGAGATCTTCCTTGTCCTTTGAAGAGTGTCTCTGGTGGTAAACTGGATACTTGGTAGTATCGTGTTGTTTGTTAGAACAGCCCCTTTATCCGTCCTTTCCTAGCCCACGTTTACAGCGGCCGCTGACAACTCAACGGCTAGGAGGTATCACTTCTGGAGTGAATAAGAGTTCAAAGTTCATACCAAGTTGCCATACTTTTAGCTCATGCTATATTCTGGCTGGTATAGTCAAAATTCATCCTTTCGGTGTGTATAGTTCGTCACCTTCACATTGAAATTCGATGCTAATTTCATTAGGTCCTTGTTGTTCAACCAGAGCTCACGCTGAGGTTGGCTTAGTTCTTTAGGTGATCTTTGTCCTTTCAACACGGGGACTGAAAGTCCTCACGTCCCTGGACCAGCTTATTATCTGAACACTTTCAACATATCGCCCTAATGTCATCGGAACAGAAAGTTATATTTTCGTAAAGGGTTTATATAGTGGATGGAGAGAAGGGTGTGTTCCATAGTTTACAACCCATGTCTGTTCAGATGGGCGGGCCACTGAGTGAGCAGAGCTTTAACCTTATGAAAACACAATTCTCTCATTTGGAAGCTAAAACCACATTTCATCTTTTCACAAATAGTTTCATATTTAAACATTTAAATTGCACAACAATTCCATGTGAATCTGATAACTAGAATGTGTAGACTTTCCAAGATACAGTTTATGCCATCCTGTCATCAGTCATAATGTCTCAGACGCCAACTGATCTGGCATCATATTCATTTAGTACCAACGCATATTTTCAGCTTGTTGGATTACCGAAATATGGTTTCTTTCCCCCCACCTTTTGATGTTCCCAGACTCTATGTTTAACAAAGGCTATTCAAGAGTCCTTCTGTAGAGTCAAGAGAGAGGAAATGGAGAAAGGTATTTATGGGGGGGTCATAAACCTTAACCACAGGCCAACATCATGAAAGTGGTATGTGGGAGTGTAGGAGCGTGGCGTGTGGGAGTGTAGAAGCGTGGTGTGTGGGAGTGTAGGAACGTGGTGTGTGGGAGTGTAGGAGCATGGTGTGTGGGAGTGTAGGAGCGTGGTGTGTGGGAGTGTAGGAGCATGATGTGTGGGAGTGTTGGAGCGTGGTGTGTGGGAGTGTAAGAGCGTGGTGTGTGTGAGTGTAGGAGCGTGGTGTGTGGGAGTGTAGGAGCGTGGTGTGTGGGACTGTAGGAGCGTGGTGTGTGGGAGTGTAGGAGTGTGGTGTGTGGGAGTGTAGGAGCGGGGTGTGTGGGACTGTAGGAGCGTGGTGTGTGGGAGTGTAAGAGCGTGGTGTGTGGGAGTGTACGAGCGTGGTGTGTGGGAGTGTAAGAGCGTGGTGTGTGTGATCAGCTGGCCTCCACAGCCATCTCCCTTCTTCTATATCCCAGGCAGGCGGGCCCAGGCAGCACAGCAGGTGCCCTCCCCATAGACTGGCATGTTAATCAAGTGGGATTAGGATTCATTGAGTACAAATGCGATGGAAAAGGATTTGAATTACATGCTAAGCCCCCCTACCCACTAATCCACTGCCCTACGCTCACATATGTCACCCACGAGGCGAGGACTGAGAGGGAGTGTGTGTATTGTGACCCCAACCTAGCTTCCTGGTGTCCCACGATCACACATACACAGGGTGGGAGGGTGGGAGGGAGGGAGGGAGGGAGGGACTCCTCCTGGCATTGAGTGATATCTAATCAACGTGTTTGTCCCACAGAGACAGTGGCTCAAGGAGGGGGGGGGGGGACACTGTTCCTCTCCAAAGCAATAGATCAGTATCTCTCAAGGACAGTTTACCCTCACACCCATCACACACAGTAAATACCCTGACAGACAGTCACAGCACCAAGAGCACCGCGCCGCGCCGGTACAGTTGTTCTTACCGTTTACCTGTCACTTTAAAGCCCTGTCCTCGCCTCTCCTCACCTCTCCTCACCTCTCCTCACCTCTCCTCACCTCTCCTCACCTCTCCTCACCTCTCCTCATCTCTCCTCTCGCTTGTTGTATTCCTGCTCCCTTGTATTAGACTGAGCAGCATCCTCCACTGCAGTTTTGCATCCTATTACTAGAGTGACAAATTATTGTAGTATGTTGTGAGAGGTAAGCTGCTTTCTCTAAATACACCCAGATCCCTCCAGTTAATAGAAGCCAGGCAAAACAAGTAACATCCTCTCTCTCTCTCTCTCTCTCGCTCTCCTCTCTCTCTTTCTTTCTCTCTCTTTCTCTTTCTCTTTCTCTTTCTCTTTCTCTCTCTCTCTCTCTCTCTCTCTCTCTCACACACACACACACACACACACACACACACACACACACACACACACACACACACACACACACACACACACACACACACACACACACACACACACACACACACACACACACACACACACACACACACACAGACTTGGCGAGGGCCATTTGTAGTGACAGCGTGGCCCATCCCATGCGGGTGTTCGGTGACTGTCCTCTGTGGAGGCGAGGGTAATTATCTTTCACGCACCATTACCCTTCCTGATCTCCTGATCTCCCCCCGTGTATTTTCACCATCAGGACTAGCCAATCAGAGACACTCATCTCCTCCCTGTGTGTATTCACCATCAGGACTAGCCAACCAATCAGAGACACTCATCTCCTCCCTGTTTGTATTCACCACCAGGACTAGCCAATCAGAGACACTCATCAACACAGAGACACTCTACAATCTTAGAAAAAAAAGGGTTCTACCTGGAACCAGAAAGGTTTCTTCAAAGGGTTCTCCTGTGGGGACAGCTAATGAACCCTTTAAGGTTCTAGATAGCACCTTTTTTTATAAGAGTGTACCACAGATCCAACTCTATCTATGAGGATGACATTTCAGCTCGGTGTCATCTGTCTGTCTGGACAACACCTACCCCTGCCACCCCTCTATATTTCTCTCCTTGTCCCTCTCTCTCTCCCTCCATCCAAACATAGAGATGGAGCAGAAACAGTGCTGCTGCTCTTTAGTCTACAGCCCGTTTCCTAATGGAGATAAGAGGCTGTCTCCTGTCGTCGTTCAGCAGCCGTCGGGAGCGTGTTATCAGTGATAGAGCACACCAGGTCATTCTGACCCTGTTGTCACTCTCTCCTTCCTGGAGTGTTGGTAGTAACAATGCTTCAATGAGGTTATTATGATGGAGGGGCAGGCTGGGTAACACCAGAGTCCTGGGAACAGGATTTGACTGTTCTCTATGTAAAGGGGGATGGGCTGGCTACGACTTGTTTATTGGTGGAGAGTGGGGACGTTCTAATCTTGGCACTGTTATTATGAGCATATGGATTGGAGACTCATCTCACCATCATCATTATCATCGTTGTCCTCATTACAATTGTTTCTCTTGTCGTCCCCCTATTATATTTCCCACCGTTTGACCTGTTGTTACAAGGGGTTTATAAGGAAGATTGAATTGAAGTGTTGATATTTTGTCTTCGCTGGGTTGGTCGGGGCAGGGTGGGAGTGAGATGTGACTCCTCTGGCGTCTGCCGTGAAGCCGGTCTGAAGTCTTCTCCCCTCTCTAACCAGCGTGTGTCATATACAGGAGAGTCTGACCCACACAACAATGTCTGGTGTTTGTGTGTGTGCATCTGTTTTGGTCAGTGTGTTTTTACCTCTGACCTCTAGTGTGACACACTGACATTCTTGCTCGTTTCCACTGTCTGAGGGGATCCATCAAACCCTCTACAGACCAAACAGCTATAGCCTGAGCCTGTCTGGGTGGAAGCCAAGACGTTATGGTGAGAGAGTGACCCTGTGAAGGAGAGACCTCATCTTCCTGAAAAGCCACAATGCCCTGAGCACTGTCCACACCCTCTCTCTTTCTCTGTCTCACACACACACACACACACACACACACACACACACACACACACACACACACACACACACACACACACACACACACACACACACACACACACACACACACACACACACACACACACACACACACACACACACACACACACACACACACACACACACACACACACACACCTTGCTGTCACCTCTGTCCACCGCCTCCAGACAGTAGTACTACTAGTCCTATCCCAGGAAATACCTCTGACTACATCACTATGCTGAGTATCAGTGCCAGTCTGTCCCCGTATCAGATTCTACTATAACCATCAGTGTCCCTTCTGGTTTATCAGAGCTCTGCCAGACTAATAGCTACTGCCCATGAATATTGATGGACATGGCTCGTGTTACATGGATGGGCAGGGTACCATGGTACTGAGCGACGGATGAGTTCCAGGTATTCCTGTCAAGTCCCTACCATTGGGACAAGTGTCCTGTGATACGCTGTGTACCTGAACAACACAAAGTACAGTACACTGTCTTTACATAAAGAGCATAGAGACCAGTGCCCTGGAGGAGGATGACCTACGCTACTGAGATCTGTGGTGTTGATATTGAGATTGAATGTTTTCCAACTCGTGTCGTAGTGACTGACAGTTCTATGGTGGTGGTGGAAGTGGACACTGTTGCTATTAATAGGCTGGAATTGTGAGTGGCAATATGATTGATTTGCACCTGATCCAGCAGGGGCAGAAGACATTAACACACACACACACACACACACACTTTATTAGCCTGGTTTGACAATGTTAATAGGCTCCTGGGGGTCCAGCTATGTGCTCAGTCAGGGAGTGTGTGTGTGTGTGTGTGTGTGTGTGTGTGTGTGTGTGTGTGTGTGTGTGTGTGTGTGTGTGTGTGTGTGTGTGTGTGTGTGTGTGTGTGTGTGTGTGTGTGTGTGTGTGTGTGTGTGTGTGTGTGTGTGTGTGTGTGTGTGTGTGTGTGTGTGTGTTGTGTGAGAGAGAGAATGGCTCTAATGGAGGGTTACAGTCAGTCCTGTCAGCACCCGTTCACTCCTTTATTCACACACCAGCTGAGCTTAACACATATCCCTACACCTCATACCCCTACCCCCAGGGTTAGGTAGGTCACTTTGGATCACCCCAACTCAGTAACGTAATCTGATCACGTTCAGTTACTTTTGGATTACTTTCCCTTTAGAAGACATTAGAAGAAGACAAAAAGTATCCATCAAACACATTTGGTGTGTCATCATAGTGGTCTCTGGTCTCTGACTCGCTCAGGTGGAACAAACGTAAACTTGCGCCTTTTTTCAATGCTGAATTAATTGTCATTGAGAAAACAAAAAGCTGTCATAATGTCTGTAAAAGGAATCATCTAGTTTTCCACAAGTATTTCTAATTCGATTGAAGTTACAGTTTTTTTGTATTCAGATTACATGTAGCCTAATCAGTTCCTCCCCAACCCACACACGTACTCACCCTACAGTATTCCTCAGAGGGAAAGTCACATTTCAGTCATTTAGCAGAGCAACTTACAGTGGTGAGTGATACATTTTAGTACTTTTTTTTCATACTGGTCCCCCGTGAGAATCGAACCCACTACCCTGGCGTTACACCCCCTATGCTCTACCTACTGAGCCATTTAGTTGTTTCGGGGGGGGGGGGGGGGGGGGGGGGGGATCATACATCAATGTTGGGCACAGTGGCTGCCAGGGCAGACCAGGGCAACCAGCATACCTCATTTACTGTGTGGTACTGTACCTCCTGCTAGAGCTCCTACAGCTTTTGACCTTTTGACCTGCTGGTAGAGTGGGTTTACAGAGGCACAGCCGCTGACTGTGGAATGTTCTCGATCGAGTCCACTGACCACTCACAGGTCAGAATCACAGGACAGAGGTCTTCCCTGTGTTTTTGTTGTGCTCATTGGTGTGTGTATATGTGTATATGTATGCTGTGTAGACGTTTTTCTGTATACTATGCTTGTTGGTGTATTTATGTAAACACACTCAATCACTGAGCATGTTCTAGTAGGACCACAGTAGAATGTCTCTAGAAGTATGTAGCGTGGCCCTGGCTGCGTGATAGGAGTGTTCCTGTGACCCAGGTACCACACATGTTATCGCTGTGTGATTTACGAGGTGAATGTGTGAACAGTCGGAACACATCCGTTGCTCGGTCTTCTTTAGCCCCTGTCAGTGTTTATGGCTTGCTAGGCATGGCTCCAACCACACTGCTGTCTTACACTGTGAGGATGTGTGTGCTGTCTGTGTACAGTCGTGGCCAAAAGTTTTGAGAATGACAAAAATATTAATTTTCACAAAGTTTGCTGCTTCAGTGTCTTTAGATATTTTTGTCAGATGTTACTATGGAATACTGAAATATAATTGCAAGCCTTTCATAAGTGTCAAAGGCTTTTATTGACAATTACATGAAGTTGATGCAAAGAGTCAATATTTGCAGTGTTGACCCTTATTTTTCAAGACCTCTGCAATCCGCCCTGACATGCTGTCAATTAACTTCTGGGCCACATCCTGACTGATGGCTGCCCATTCTTGCATAATCAATGCTTGGAGTTTGTCAGAATTTCTAGGGTTTTGTTTGTCCACCCACCCCTTGAGGATTGACCACAAGTTCTCAATGGGATTAAGGTCTGGGGAGTTTCCTGGCCAAAATATCGATGTTTTGTTCCCCGAGCCACTTAGTTATGACTTTTGCCTTATAGCAAGGTGCTCCATCATGCTGGAAAAGGCATTGTTCGTCACCAAACTGTCCCTGGATGGTTGGGAAAAGTTGCTCTCGGAGGATGTGTTGGTACCATTCTTTATTCACGGCTGTGTTCTTAGGCAAAACTGTGAGTGAGCCCACTCCCTTGGCTGAGAAGCAACCCCACACTTGAACGGTCTCAGGATACTTTACTGTTGGCATGACACAGGACTGATGGTAGCGCTCACCATGTCTTCTCCGGACAAGCTTTTTTCCGGATTCCCCAAACAATCGGAAAGGGGATTCATCAGAATATCAGTCTGTCCCTGATGTTTTTCCTGGAGAGAAGTGGCTTCTTTGCTGCCCTTCTTGACACCAGGCCATCCTCCAAAAGTCTACGCCTCACTGTGCGTGCAGATGCACTCACACCTGCCTGCTGCCATTCCTGAGTAAGCTCTGTACTGGTGGTGCCCCGATCCCGCAGCTGAATCAACTTTAGGAGACGGTCCTGGCGCTTGCTGGACTTTCTTGGGCGCCCTGAAGCCTTCTTCACAACAATTGAACCGCTCTCCTTGAAGTTCTTGATGATCTGATAAATGGTTGATTTAGGTGCAATCTTACTGGCAGCAATATCCTTGCCTGTGAATCCCTTTTTGTGCAAAGCAATGATGACGGCACATGTCTCCTTGCAGGTAACCATGGTTGACAGAGGAAGAACAATGATTCCAAGCACCACCCTCCTTTTGAAGCTTCCAGTCTGTTATTCGAACTCAGTCAGCATGACAGAGCAATCTTCAGCCTTGTCCTCGTCAACACTCACACCTGTGTTAACGAGAGAATCACTGACACGATGTCAGCTGGTCCCTTTGTGGCAGGGCTGAAATTCAGTGGAAATGTTTTTTGGGGATTCAGTTCATTTGCATGGCAAATAGGGACTTTGCAATTAATTGCAATTCATCTGATCACTCTTAATAACATTCTGGAGTATATGCAAATTGCCATCATACAAACTGAGGCAGCAGACTTTGTGAAAATCAATATTTGTGTCATTCTCAAAACCTTTGGCCACGGCTGTACTCTGCCACTTGCAGTATAAGACAGTGAGCTGTATGACATGACTGCCACTGTCACGGTCGTCATAGTCGTTCTCCTCCTCAGACGAGGAGGAGCATGGATCGGACCAACACGCAGAGTGGGTAGTGCTCATGATAATTTATTACATCGAAACTGAACACTAACATGAAACAAAATAACAAAAATGAATACAACCGACAACAGTCCCGTGTGGCACGAATACAAACACGGAAACAAACACTCACAACACACACGTGAAACCCAGGCTGCCTAAGTATGATTCTCAATCAGGGACAACGATTGACAGCTGCCTCTGATTGAGAATTATACCCGGCCGAACACAAACATCCCAACATAGAAAATCACACATAGACAAACCCACCCAACTCACGCCCTGACCAACTAAATAAATACAAGACAAAAGATAACAGGTC
>NC_074698.1:7791766-7844266 GCF_029448725.1 Salvelinus fontinalis
TTACATCAGAGAAACGTTGAAACAGTTGAATTCCCACCAGTTTAAGGTTAGATCGTGGGTTGGTCCCAATCCTCACCTCACCCTCTGTGTCTGCTTGGCTGAGAGAGAGGGGGGGGCTATGTGTGATCTTTCCACTGCTCTCTGACCTCTAGTAGTGGTAGAGTACTACATGTGCAGGCCAGTTGGTGACAGCGCTGGTGCCTTTGATGCATGGTGTTTATGACGCAGCCGTGATGAGAGCTCTCTCTGGAAGGGGACACGTCTTGCCGATGACCTATGAGGTCTGGAGCTCCATCCCTCTCCTCTAGCTAGCTCCCCCTGCTCTCCACCATCAGCATCACCACGACCATTAGCACCCAGACTGAGGGACTGGACTCTGAAGTGCACCTGCCTGGAAACACTAAGAGACCTATAGTAAGAGAACAGAAGGGCTGACTAATAAGGCCACTGTGATGTAATGTGCTGGGACCAATGGCTGTATTACGTGGTACTTTGAGAGAAGAGGGTCTATCAGATGGTTGATGGCTGGATCATTATCTCTCCATCTCTTTCCCAACTGTGTTGACTGTGTGTGTTCTGGCCACTGTGAGTTCTCTGGGTCTATATAGTGTGTTACCAAAGCCCTCTGGATTCCTCCATTAGACATGGTCTATATCCATTACAACCGGCTGTGTGAGGGGATGTCTGCTCTTCTCCTCTCCTCTGTCCCGCTGGACGTTACCAGCTGGACTGGACTAGATGAGGTGGCCCGCGGTGTCCCTGGCCACCGTTGCCGTCTCATGGTGAGGTTTGTTTCATTAGGATAACACAGAATAACAGAGGGGTGTGTGTGTGTGTGTGTGTGTGTGTGTGTGTGTGTGTGTGTGTGTGTGTGTGTGTGTGTGTGTGTGTGTGTGAAGAGGCGTTGTCAGAAAATAGTGATGCACCGGTGCCCAACCCCAGCTCCTTCCTCCGTTCTGTTCTTAGGCAATCCTTCCTTCTCTCTTTCTCTGCTCTTCCACAGTCACGCCACCCGAGTCAGACCCCTTCTGTTATGTTCCCAACACCATGTAGCAATCCTCTAGCTGTGTCACATAATGTGTGAGACAGAACACACCGCACCAACCTACAGGGAGATCCAGAAGTATTGGGACTTTTGTTGTTTTGGCTCTGTACTCCAGCACTTTGTATTTGAAATGATACAATATATAGTATGAATAATGATGAGTGAGACAGTTACAGACGCACAAATATCATACGCCCCAGGACATGCTAACCTCTCACCATTATAATATCAGGGGAGGTTAGCAGTTTATATCATACCCCCAAGACATGCTAACCTCTCACCATTACAATATCAGGGGAGGTTAGCAGTTTATATCATAACCCCCAAGACATGCTAACCTCTCACCATTACAATATCAGGAAGGGGTTAGCAGTTTATATCATACCCCCAAGACATGCTAACCTCTCACCATTACAATATCAGGGGAGGTTAGCAGTTTATATCATACCCCCAAGACATGCTAACCTCTCACCATTACAATAACAGGGAGGGGTTAGCAGTTTATATCATACCCCCAAGACATGCTAACCTCTCACCATTACAATAACAGGGGAGGTTAGCAGTTTATATCATACCCCCAAGACATGCTAACCTCTCACCATTACAATATCAGGGGAGATTAGCTTTTTATATCATAACCCCCAAGACATGCTAACCTCTCACCATTACAATATCAGGGGAGGTTAGCATTTTATATCATACCCCCAAGACATGCTAACCTCTCACCATTACAATAACAGGGGAGGTTAGCAGTTTATATCATACCCCCAAGATATGCTAACCTCTCATCATTACAATAACAGGGGAGGTTAGCTTTTGGGGGGGGGGTTTGATTTTTGTGCGTCTGTAACTTTCTCATTCATCATTAGTCACGATTCATTCACAGTTATCTGTAATCATGGTAGCATCCACATTCATGTAGAAGTATTTAGAAACATATTCTATTCTTATTTACAATAAAAGTGACTCCAAAATGACACAATACATTATTTACCATTTCATTTCTATTGGACACAAAGTAATCTGAAACACAACCAAAACAAACTGCAAATGCATCCAACAACTTTGTAGAGTCACAAGCTTGATGTAATCATTGCGTGCTATGAATATGGGACCAAATACTACACTGTTGACTACTTTAATACATATATAAGTGCATTTGTCCCAATACTTTTGGTCTCCTAAAATGGTGGGAAAATGTACAAAAAGGACAGTAATTTCTACGTGGTTCACCCGATATGGATGCAAATACCCTCAAATTAAAGCTGACAGTCTGCACTTTAACTTCAGTCGTTGCATCATTTCAAATCCAAAGTGGCAAATCCTGACTAAGATCTTCTTCCATTGCTCATGTGTGTCCCACTGCTGAGGTTAAGGCTAGCAGTTGGAGCAGCCAGCCTGTCTAGTTAGAGACAGAATAACATAATTTATGCTGATATAGTTGTCATAGGGGCTGCTGTGTGACGGTAAGGACCGTGTCTTATGTTACCCCAGACAGATGGTGTTTAGGAGGCCAGAGGGGAGCAGCTATAACCAGGCCATCCAATAAACACCTCCTAGATGGGCCTCGGAGTCATCGTTGGAGCATCTCCAGTGCCTAACCTTTAGGATTGCTAATGGGGAGATCGAGTTGACGGGACGTGTGTGTGCGTGTGTGCGTGTGCGTGTGTGTGTGTGTGTGTGTGTGTGTGTGTGTGTGTGTGTGTGTGTGTGTGTGTGTGTCGGGGTATTTTGAAATACTGATGATATAATTGTCAATACAATCGTTTTTTGTACACACACACACACACACACACACACACACACACACACACACACACACACACACACACACACACACACACACACACACACACACACACACACAAATCTAAAACGTGTCAAATACATTATATCTAGCCTAGGGTTCCAGCTATACATTTGGTTAGATGTCAAGATTTTGGTTACAGCAGAGATATTCAATCCCCTCCTGGTTCAAGATCCCTTCTGCCTAAATAGTTTTGTGCATCCCCCCTAATAGCGCCCCTTGTGTGCACATTGGGTAATACGTATTCCCCAGTATGGTACAGAAACGGTATGACGGCATGAAAATCTGGATACTGGATACTACTGTGTGTGTGTGTGTGTGTGTGTGTGTGTGTGTGTGTGTGTGTGTGTGTGTGTGTGTGCGTGCGTGCGTGCGTGCATGTGTGCGTGCGCGCACGGGTGTGTGTGTGTGCGCGTGGGCATGTTCATGTGTGGAGTGGATTAGTGCACATCTGTTTGTGGCTGTTTCTGAATATCTGTGTGTTTTCCTATGTGTATATTTTGCTGTAGTGTGGAACCCCTCCCAGCAGTGGTAGTGGTGGCTGGTTGTCTTGGCCCCCAGCTGGGTGAGCCTGTGGTGGGGAGAGAATGTGGGGAATTCTGTCTCAACTGCTGGGCTAACTTTCGCTTGACCAGGGCCTTGGCCCGCAGGGAGAGGAGAGGACAAGCCTTCCAGAAGACAGGCCGGGTTTGGCAAAGCTTTTGGTCTGACTGGCTCAAAACGGTCAACCACATGTCATCCACAGAATATAGCAGGAAGGATAACAACAACATGAGCCTGGAAGAGCATCTGTATACTTGTGCACAATATACACAGATGCTTACTGTTCACTTGTAGACACAGACGAACAGGGAATATTTAGATGATTCTCCATGAAGTGTGCATTAACTCCTCCTACCTCCTGTCTGCTGAGTGCTGTGTTGAGGTTGTTGTTGGGTTCGTTATGTCACGTTCCTGACCTGTTTTATGTTGTTTTGTATGTGTTTAGTTGGTCAGGGCGTGAGTTGGGGTGGGCATTCTATGTGTTGTGTTTCTATGTTGGGGTTAATGTGTTGCCTGATATGGTTCTCAATTAGAGGCAGGTGTTTGACGTTTCCTCTGATTGAGAACCATATTAAGGTAGGCTGGTTTCACTGTTTGTTGGTGGGTGATTGTCTTCCGTGTCTGTATGTATGTTCGTACCACATGGGACTGTAGCGTTTGTTTGTAGTCTGTACCTGTTCGTGCGTTCTTCGTGTATTTGTAAGTTCTCATGTTTAGGTCAGTCTACGTCCTTTATTTTGTTTTGTAATTTTCAAAGTGTTTTTCGTGTTTGTCTTTGTCGTTAAATAAATCATTATGGATTCAACATACGCTGCATTTTGGTCCGACCCTTACTCCTCCTCCTCATCTGAGGAGGAGGAATTCGACAGCCGTTACACGTTAGTCTCAGCTGTCTCAACCAGGTCAGTGTGTCTCTCTTCGCTCCTTCACTATGCTAATACATTGATATACACATACTGTATGCAGAACTTGTAGCCTGTGTACACATATGCTGTCATACACTGTTTATTACACATGATCTCTCTCTCTCCTGGGCCGGTCCTGGCCGTTCTGCCGCCCTAGGTGAGACAAAACGGCGTCGAAAAGACACCTAAAAGACTTATTTTCCGGACGTTGAAATCAGGTTCATTTTTGGTTCTGAATGAATGTTGAAGAGACGTCTTGTAAAGACGCCAATGTTTGGGACAAATTAAGGCTGGTCCAGACCGGACACAATCTGAACCAAACATAGACGTTTATGATTGGTTCAAATTTGGTCTGGACTTGACCATAAACCAAAGTCTGTGGACATGGAAATCAAGGCCCGGTCCGGACTGCACCAAAAAATACCTCCAATTCAGACAGGACCAAAAGAAGATGTGTAAAAGATGTCGGTGTTGGTTCTGGGGTGTAGCCTACCACGTCGACCCACAATGGAATTTCATGAATGCCCATCCATGTGGTAGGCCCACTGTTTTTAAAACAAGCTGTTGCATTGGCTTTATTGATCCTGCTTCCTGTGACTAATCAATTTGGCTATTTAAGCTCTGAATATCAGCTACCCAACTTTATCAGTGTCACGTTCCTGACCTGTTTTCTGTTAGTTTGTGTATGTGTTAGCTGGTCAGGACGTGAGTTTGGGTGGGCAGTCTATGTTTTCTGTTTCTATGTTGGTTTAAGGGTGACCTGATATGGCTCTCAATTAGAGGCAGGTGGTTTTCATTTCCTCTGATTGAGAGCCATATTAAGGTAGGTGTTTTCACACTGTTTGTTTGTGGGTGGTTGTCTCCTGTGTCTGTGTGATGTTACGCCACATGGGACTGTTTCGGTTTTGTTTGTTCGGTTTATGTAGTCTGTTCCTGTTTTCATGCGTTCTTCGTTATACGTAAGTTCTTATGTTCAGGTGCGTCTACGTCGTTTGTTGTTTTGTAGTTATTCAAGTATAGTTCGTTTTCTGTCTATGTCGTGTCTTGTTTAAATCAATAAATCATGTCATCATACCTCGCTGCATATTGGTCTTCAGATCCCTCTCTCCTCTCCTCGTCTGAGGAGGAGGAGGATTTAGAGTATCGTTACAGAACCACCCACCAAATTACCAGAACCAAGCAGCGGGGAAAAGGGCAGCGAAAGCAACCGCAGAAATCCCAGGATTCATGGACATGGGAGGAGATCTTGAATGGAGAAGGACCCTGGGCACAGGCTGGGGAGTATCGCCGCCCCAAAGCTGAGCTGGAGGAAGCGAGTGCTGAGCGGCGGCGATATGAGGAGGCAGCACGGCAGCGGGACAGGTACGAGAGGCAACCCCAGAAATTTTTTGGGGGGGGGCTAGAGAGGAGTGTGGCTAAGCCAGGTAGCAGACCTGAGCGCACTCCTCGTGCTTATTATAAGCAACGCGTCACTGGTCAGGCACCGTGTTATGCGGTTAAGCGCACGGTGTCGCCAGTGCGTGCCCATAGCCTGGTGCGCTATAGGGCAGCCCCCCGAAAGTGTCAAGTGAGTGTGGGCATCCAGCCGGGGCGTATTGTGCCTGCTCAGCGCGTCTGGTCTCCGGTACGCAGTTTCGGTCCAGGGTATCCTGCGCCGGCTCTGCGTGCTGTGTCTCCGGGGCGCTGGGAGGGTGCAGTGCGTCCTATGCCTACGCTCCGCTCGTACCGGGCAAATGTGGGAGTGGAGCCTAAGGGAGAAGTGCGCGTAGTAGGCACTAGATCTCCAGTGCTCATCCACAGCCCGGTTCAACCTGTGCCTGCACTCTGGAGGGTACGGGCTGAAGTAGTATGCCAGCCTGGGGGAGTGGTGCCAAGGCTGCGCACCAGAGCTCCAGTGCTCCCCCACAGCCCGGTCCTTCAGGTGCCTTTTAACATCAAGCCTCCTGTAGGTCTCTCCAGTCTGGTGGGTCCTGTGGCAGCCCCACGCACCAGGCTGTCTCTCCGTCTCCTCCCTACAGGTGTGCCCGTCTGCCCAGCGGTGCCTGAACTGCCCGTCTGCCCAGCGGCGCCTGAACTGCCCGTCTGCCCAGCGGCGCCTGAACTGCCCGTCTGCCCAGCGGCGCCTGAACTGCCCGTCTGCCCAGCGGCGCCTGAACTGCCCGTCTGCCCAGCGGCGCCTGAACTGCCCGTCTGCCCAGCGGCGCCTGAACTGCCCGTCTGCCCAGCGGCGCCTGAACTGCCCGTCTGCCCAGCGGCGCCTGAACTGCCCGTCTGCCATGAGCCTGCAAAGCTGCCCGTCTGCCATGAGCCTGCAAAGCCGCCCGTCTGCCAAGAGCCTACAGAGCCGCCCGTCTGCCAAGAGCCTACAGAGCCGTCAGCCAGACAGGAGCCGCCAGAGCCTTCCGCCAGACCGGATCAGCCAGAGCCTTCCGCCAGACCGGATCAGCCAGAGCCTTCCGCCAGACCGGATCAGCCAGAGCCTTCCGCCAGACCGGATCAGCCAGAGCCTTCCGCCAGACCGGATCAGCCAGAGCCTTCCGCCAGACCGGATCAGCCAGAGCCTTCCGCCAGACCGGATCAGCCAGAGCCTTCCGCCAGACCGGATCAGCCAGAGCCTTCCGTCAGACCGGATCAGCCTTCAGAGCCGTCCAGCCAGGACCAGCCTTCAGAGCCGTCCAGCCAGGATCCGCCAGAGCCAGCCAGCCAGGATCTGCCAGAGTTTATCAGCCGGGACCTGCCCCTTGTCCCGGTGTTGCCCCTTGTCCCGGTGTTGTCCCTCAGTCCGGAGCTGCCGTCCCTCAGTCCGGGGCGGCCCCTAAATCCAGCGGGACCCATGTCTAGGGTTCCCAGTCCAAGGTCGGTGGCGAGGGTCGCCACCTTGAGGAAGACACAGAAGCGGGGATTTATTATGGTGGGATTGGGACAGCGTCCGGAGCCGGAGCCACCACCGTGGTCAGATGCCCACCCAGACCCTCCCCTAGACTTTTGGTGGTGCGTTCGGAGTACGCACCTTGAGGGGGGGGTTATGTCACGTTCCTGACCTGTTTTCTGTTAGTTTGTGTATGTGTTAGCTGGTCAGGACGTGAGTTTGGGTGGGCAGTCTATGTTTTCTGTTTCTATGTTGGTTTAAGGGTGACCTGATATGGCTCTCAATTAGAGGCAGGTGGTTTTCATTTCCTCTGATTGAGAGCCATATTAAGGTAGGTGTTTTCACACTGTTTGTTTGTGGGTGGTTGTCTCCTGTGTCTGTGTGATGTTACGCCACATGGGACTGTTTCGGTTTTGTTTGTTCGGTTTATGTAGTCTGTTCCTGTTTTCATGCGTTCTTCGTTATACGTAAGTTCTTATGTTCAGGTGCGTCTACGTCGTTTGTTGTTTTGTAGTTATTCAAGTATAGTTCGTTTTCTGTCTATGTCGTGTCTTGTTTAAATCAATAAATCATGTCATCATACCTCGCTGCATATTGGTCTTCAGATCCCTCTCTCCTCTCCTCGTCTGAGGAGGAGGAGGATTTAGAGTATCGTTACAATCAGGAGTTATCCTGAGCCTATTTGCAATGTGTTTACACATCTTGAAATGCAGAAGTATTTCTTTTTCGCTATGATCAGCTCATTAAAAAAATGACACATACAAACTTGAAACCACTGATCTTGACAATTTTTCCCACGGGATGAAACTCCTGGACAGCAGTCGTGAGTAGCCTGATTGTCCATTCCGTATTGTCCATTTTACTTTGACCTGTTTTTAGGACATGTTGTTTGATTTGATTTGGCGCCATTTAGGTGAGGCTATTTGATCGGAGGAACCGGCATGATGTAAAAAGTGTCTCATTATTACATTGTCGTACATTTTATCTCCAGCCAGGCCATTCTGTATGCTCTTTCTACCACAGGCAATATCTGTTACATGATTTATGTTAGACAATTTTTTGAGGGAACGTTGGTGGAGCGCCACAGCAATGCATCTCTCCAGCAGCACCCTGGAGAGGCATGCTGGGAATGGACTAGATAAATATTTTGAATCCCTGCCTTTGACAAAGTGGGCACTGCTTATCACAGGGCGGCGTCAGCCCTCACCTAAAAAGCCCATATGCCAGTGTTTGAGAGAAATCGTTTTTGTTTCTGGGCAGAATTATGTGAGGATTTATGTGTTGTTGTTGGAGGAGCGTCTCAGTTTAGCTCAGAAAGGGGGCCGTCTAATGAGCGTGCCCGGCCCTGTCTCTCTCTCTCATACATACACGCATGCGCACAGGATAACTTATACAAACACACCAGAGGAGGCTGGTAGGAGGACCTATAGGAGGACTGCTGTGGCTGTCGGTGACGTTTAAGATGAGGGATGAGGAATTTTTTTTTATGACCATGGCCTTATTTCTATTACAGCATATTGGAGGACTGTCATTCATATTCCATTCACCCAGTTCAATGTAACAGCGATAGGTTTAGGCTACGACATGATACCTTAATTTGAAGTATACCAATCAAGGTGACAGACTGTGGCACATTCAATACCGCCTTGCACACTCTTGCCTGTATCTAGCTGATTTAGAGTGTAATCATTAGTCCAACAGTTGCAAACCAGAGTTTCTATTGGATAAATTCAGATGTTTATCCCTATTTCGTTCCATTTGCTTCTGTTTAAGAAACATTTTCAACAGAATCAGGGCAATGAATACACCCCTGATCACACGTAAACACAGTTCACTTTCATAGCAGCCACATACAAACAGCTCATTGTATATATAATTCCTTATCACAACTATCTACGCTCTCTCCGTTGCTTGTGGACTTCAGTGCACAACACATCAGCTGTCTGTGACCATGCGAAAAAAACTTTCCAAGCCAAACCTTCATATCATGACCACTAACTGCACACAGCCTACATCGTTGTCACGTCATAGTCAACATAGCTACTACAACTAACACTTTAGTAAACCTGCTACAATCATTCAGTACCGTGTACAGTCGGCAGAAAGCAGCTTAGCAGTTACACCGGATGGCCCGGTGGCAATAACTGAATATAACCAAAAGCTTACCTTGACTTGGAAGTGTTCCAGTGTTGGATAGCCATAGCTATCAACACTCTCTGTTTGAGCCGGGTGTTTCAAATCAAATCAAATTTTATTGGTCACATACACATGGTTAGCAGATGTTAATGTGAGCGTAGCGAAATGCTTGTGCTTCTAGTTCCGACAATGCGTTAATATCTAACAAGTAATCTAACAAATTCACAACAACTACCTCATACACACAAATATAAAGGGATTAATAAGAATATGTACATATAAATATATGGATGAGCGATGGCCGTGTGGCATAGGCAAGATGCTGTAGATGGTGTAGAATACAGTATATACATATGAGATGAGTAAAGTAGGATATGTAAACATTATTAAAGTGCCGTTATTTAAAGTGACTAGTGATACCTTTATTAAGTCCATTTATTATGTGGCCAGAGATTTGAGTCTGTATGTTGGTTAGCAGCCTCTCTGTGTTAGTGATGGCTGTTTAACAGTCTGATGGCCTTGAGATAGAAGCTGTTTTTCAGTCTCTCGGTCCCAGCTTTGATGCACCTGTACTGACCTCGCCTTCTGGATGGTAGCAGGGTGAACAGGCATTGGCTCAGGTGGTTGTTCTCCTTGATGATCTTTTTGGCCTTCCTGTGACATCGGGTGTTGTAGGTGTCCTGGGGGGCAGGTAGTTTGCCCCCGGTGATGCGTTGTGCATCCCGCACTACCCTCTGGAGAGCCTTGCGGTTGAGGGCGGTGCAGTTGCCGTACCAGGCGGTGATACAGCGGTGATACAGTTTCAGTAGGCTAAACTAGCTAACTGCATTAGATTCTAGCTAAGTAAGTGAAAGTGAAAGTGAAAAAATATGTTTGTTGTTTTTATCATAAATCATAAATGTTTTTATCATAAATCTTCAATAATGTTTCAACCGGAGAATTCCTTTGTCTGTAGAAATGCAATGGAACAGAGCTAACTCTCACGTGAGCGTGCGTGATCAGCTCATGCCACTCTGGCAGAGCCATGACTCATTCAGCTCTCATTCCCCCCTCCTTCACAGTAGAAGCATCAAACAAGGTTCTAACGACTGTTGACTGTTGACATCTAGTGGAAGCCTTAGGAAGTGCAATATGACCCCATAGACACTGTATATTGGATAGGCAAACCTACAAATCTCAGATTTCCCACTTCCTGGTTGGATTTTTTCTCAGGTTTTGCCTGCAATATGAGTGCTGTTATACTCACAGACATCATTCAAACAGTTTTAGAAACTTCAGAGTGTTTTCTATCCAAATCTACTAATAATATGCATATATTAGCAACTGGGCCTGAGTAGCAGGCAGTTTACTCTGGGCACCTTATTCATCCAATACTCAATACAGAAAACTGGAAGGAAAAGCGACCAAAGGAGGAATTGGCTTTGGGGGTAACCAGTGAGATATAACTGCTGGAGCGCGTGCTACGAGTGGGTGCTGGTATGGTGACCAGTGAGCTGAGATAAGGCGGGGCTTTACCTAGCAGAGACTTGTAGATAACCTGTAGCCAGTGGGTTTGGCGACGAGTACGATACCATTCCATCAATTCCATTCCAGCCCTTACAACGAGCCCATGCGCCTATAGCTCCCCCCACCAGCCTCCTCTGACACACACACTCACACACAGTTTAAAACGTACTCAAATACAAAGGCACACAAAAGCCACAGCTCTCTGAGGGCTTGTATACCGGTGCCGGAGACTTCTATCTGTCTGAGAGAGGTAGAGAGTGAGGGAGGAACAGACAGAGAGAGAGGAGGAGGAGGAGGAGGAAAGGAAGGTAACTGCTTGGCTGGCTGTGTGCGTGGTTAGAATTCCTAATGAACATGTGTGTGAGTTTGACTGAGGAGCAGGCACCAGCAGACCTAGGGGACAGTGCCCTGCTCTGTGTCCCAGCCAGAGAGACTGATCCTGGGGGAGAGTGGACAGAGCCTCAGCCTGTCTGGTGGTAACAAGATATTCTCCCTAACAGGCTGGTGATCATCATGGTGTCTCGGTTGATCTAAGTTGTGGGCTGAGATTGGAGAATGATGTGGAAGTGGGTAATGAGATAGATTGTTTTCCAGATTAGAGTGGAAGTTTTCACGCACACGCACACGCACACGCACACGCACACACACACACACACACACACACACACACACACACACACACACACACACACACACACACACACACACACACACACACACACACTCATTCTTCCAAGACGGCGTAGCAGTGTAGACGTCTTTGTCCTGTCGTGTCCCGTGTCCCTTGTATATCTTTTTACATCTTTTTCTTCGCATATTGTAACGGTCCTGACCTGTTTTATGTTGTTTTTTGTATGTGTTTAGGTCAGGGCATGTGTTTTGGGTGGGCAGTCTATGTTATCTGTTTCTATGTTGGTTTTGGTTGCCTGGTATGGCTCTTAATTAGAGGCAGGTGTTTTGCGTTCTCCTCTAATTAAGAGTCATATTTAGGTAGGGTGTTCTCACTGTTTGTTTGTGGGTGATTGTCTTCCGTATCTGTGTTATGTCTTGCACCATACGGGACTGTTCGGTTGTTCGTTTCGTTTCGATGTAGTCTGTTCCTGTCCGTAAGTGTTACGTTTAGTTATGTAAGTTTATGTTCAGGTTTCGTCTACTTCGTTTTCTTGTTTTGTATTTTTGAAAGTGTTTTGTTTTTCGTGTTGCCATCATCGTTTTCAAATAAAGAGATGGCTTATTTCCCTAATGCTGCATTTTGGTCTGATGATCCTTCTCTCCTCTCCTCGTCCGAGGATGAGGAGAGAGACAGCCCTTACAGAATCACCCACCACGCTAAGACCAAGCGGCAAGGGAATGCTCAACAGAGCAACAAGGACTCCTGGACTTGGGAGGAGATCCTGGATGGTAGAGGACCTTGGGCTCAGCCAGGGGAATATCGCCGTCCCAAGGAGGAGTTGGAAGCAGCGAAGGCTGAGAGGCGCTGGTATGAGGAGGCAGCGCGGCGACGCGGTTGGGAGCCCGTGAGTCAGACCCAAAAATTTCTTGGGGGGGGGGGGGGGGGGGGCACACGAGGAGTGTGGCAAAGACGGGTAGGATACCCGAGCCAACTCCCCGTGCTTACCGTGGAGGTAGAAGGCGTCGTACTGGTAAGACACCGTGTTATGCGGTAAAGCGCACGCGTGCTTAGCCCAGTGCGGGCTATTCCACCTTGCCGCACTGGGAGGGCTAAGTTGGGCATCGAGCTGGATGTCATGAAGCCGGCCCAACGCATCTGGCCACCAGTGCGTCTCCTCGGGCCGGCATACATGGCACCAGCCTTACGAGTGGTGTTCCCGGTTTGCCAGTATAGTCCAGTGCGGGCTATTCCACCTCGCCGCACTGGCAGGGCTACGGGCACCATTCAACCTGGTAAGGCTGGGCAGGCTCGGTGCTCAAGAGCACGTGTCCTCCTTCACGGTCCGGTAGACCCGGTGCCACCTCCATGTACCAGTCCTCCGGTGGCAGCCCCCCGTACCAGGCTGTCTCTCCGGGTTCTCTCTCCAGCTGTTTCCTCCTCTCCAGCGCAGCCAGTGCCTAGACCACGCACCAGGCTGTCTCTCCTTCTCCTCCCTACAGAGCCGTCCTGCCATGACCAGCCAGAGCCGTCCTGCCATGACCAGCCAGAGCCGTCCTGCCATGACCAGCCAGAGCCGTCCTGCCATGACCTGCCAGAGCCGTCCTGCCAGGACCTGCCAGAGCCGTCCAGCCAGGACCTGCCAGAGCCGTCCAGCCAGGACCTGCCAGAGCCGTCCAGCCAGGACCTGCCAGAGCCGTCCAGCCAGGACCTGCCAGAGCCGTCCAGCCAGGACCTGCCAGAGCCGTCCAGCCAGGACCTGCCAGAGCCGTCCAGCCAGGACCTGCCAGAGTCCCTCAGCCAGGACCTGCCAGAGTCCCTCAGCCAGGACCTGCCAGAGTCCCTCAGCCAGGACCTGCCAGAGTCCCTCAGCCAGGACCTGCCAGAGTCCCTCAGCCAGGACCTGCCAGAGTCCCTCAGCCAGGACCTGCCAGAGTCCCTCAGCCAGGACCTGCCAGAGTCCCTCAGCCAGGATCTGCCAGAGTATCACAGCCGGGACCTGCCCTTTGTCCCGGTGCTGCCCCTTATCCCGGTGCTGCCCCTTGTACCGGTGCTGCCCCTTGTCCCGGTGCTGCCCCTTGTCCCGGTGGTGCCCCTTGTCCCGGTGGTGCCCCTTATCCCGGTGCTGGTCTTTATCCCGGTGCTGCCCCTTATCCCGGTGCTGCCCCTTGTCCCGGTGCTGCCCCTTGTCCCGGTGCTGCCCCTTGTCCCGGTGCTGCCCCTTGTCCCGGTGCTGCCCCTTGTCCCGGTGCTGCCCCTTGTCCCGGTGCTGCCCCTTGTCCCGGTGCTGCCCCTTCTCCCGGTGCTGGCCATTCATTTAGGGGATGTTAGTTTTAGGGTGGTCATTGGGAGGGGAAGACAGAAGCGGGGAGTGACTATGGTGGTGTGGGGACAGCGTCCAGAGCCGGAGCCACCACCGTGGTCAACTGCCCACCCAGACCCTCCCCTGGACTTTGTGCTGGTGCGCCCGGCGTTCGCACCTTGAGGGGGGGGTTCTGTAACGGTCCTGACCTGTTTTATGTTGTTTTTTGTATGTGTTTAGGTCAGGGCATGTGTTTTGGGTGGGCAGTCTATGTTATCTGTTTCTATGTTGGTTTTGGTTGCCTGGTATGGCTCTTAATTAGAGGCAGGTGTGTTGCGTTCTCCTCTAATTAAGAGTCATATTTAGGTAGGGTGTTCTCACTGTTTGTTTGTGGGTGATTGTCTTCCGTATCTGTGTTATGTCTTGCACCATACGGGACTGTTCGGTTGTTCGTTTCGTTTCGATGTAGTCTGTTCCTGTCCGTAAGTGTTACGTAAGTGTTTAGTTATGTAAGTTTATGTTCAGGTTTCGTCTACTTCGTTTTCTTGTTTTGTATTTTTGAAAGTGTTTTGTTTTTCGTGTTGCCATCATCGTTTTCAAATAAAGAGATGGCTTATTTCCCTAACGCTGCATTTTGGTCTGATGATCCTTCTCTCCTCTCCTCGTCCGAGGATGAGGAGAGAGACAGCCCTTACACATATCTTTTAAAAATACTTTCTTAAACCTCAACTTTTAAATACTCTCCTGCAACCCGCCTCACCCAATGTGGCGTGGATCTGCTTTTTTCTAAAGTATTTCTATTTACTTCTGATCTGGAATCCATCTACTGAAGATAGCCAGCTAACTGCCTACCAGCTATCAGTTAGCAAACCATTGCTAGCGGTCATCAGCTAACCTTTAGCTCGGAAAGCTCTCGCTAGTTCGAACAACGTGACTAAAACCAGAGCATAACGGACCTATTTCTCTCCATATCCCCGGATTCCTACCGCAAACTCTGAACATTTTCATCTGGATCTTCGCAACTAGCTAACCACAATCCCGGGTGACCACTCCTGGCTAGCGTTTCCATCCCGGAGCAGGCACCGGAGCAGGCACCAATTAGCCTGAAGCTAATTGGCTAGGGCTCCTGTGCTACCACTGAAGCCCACTCCTGGGCTACAAGACCCGGACCCATTTACTGCCGGTACGGAGCACGGAACCCCGCCTATCCTCTACGACTGGAATACCGACATAATCTGCCCGGGGACTCCAACAGGCCCCTCAGGCGTGACGCCCGCTGAAGGCCCATTCTGCTAACCTACTAGGCCTGTTAGCTACCTAGAGCTACCTGGAACCCTACTAATTCCACGACTGGTCTATCAACGTCACCGCACGAAGAGGCAAAAACAGACTTCCCCCCCATCGCGACGTCCCCCAAAGGCTAACTTGCCTGCCCCGGTCTGCTAACTGCTAGCTTATCTTGCAGCTAGCGCAGCCTGGAAGCTAGCACCAGTTAGCAAACACAATTCTACAATTCACAACCTCTCTTTCGCCATCGCTATCCGGCTTGGATTCTCTGTCGACACGACCACATCTGGTTTGCAGACGTGCCCTCAACCGGCCTCCGTCTGAGCAGACCCCCTCCGTCTGAGCAGACCACCCCCCCGGGCTACTAACTTTAAACGCGTGCTAGCTTAGTGGAGGCCTCACTACTCCATCTACGGCTGCCCCCTGGACACTATGATCACTTGGCTACATAGCTGATGCCTGCTTGACTGTCCATTAATTCACGGTACTCCATTCTGTTTATTTGTGTTTTATCTGTCGGCTCTGTGCCTTAACTCAGGATCTGTGTGTAGTTAATCCGACCCTCTCTGCCCAGTCGTCGCCATTTTTACCTTCTGTTGCTGTGTTAGCTGACTAGCTGCTGTTATTTCACCTGCTGTTTTAGCTAGCTCTCCCAATCATGACCTGCAATCACTTTATGCCTTATTGTATGTCTCTCTCTAATATCAATATGCCTTACATACTGTTGTTCAGGCTAGTTATCATTGTTTTGGTTTGCAATGGACCCCGTAGTTCCACTCTCCGTACCTCTGATACCTCCTTTGTCCCACCCCCCACACATGCGGTGACCTCACCCATTGAGACCAGCATGTCCAGAGATACAACCTCTCTTATCATCACCCAGTGCCTGGGCTTGCCTCCGCTGTACCCGTTTCCCACCATACCCTGGTCTGCACATTATGCCCAGAATCTATTCTACCACGCCCATAAATCTGCTCCTTTTATTCCTTGTCCCCAACGCTCTAGGCGACCAGTTTTGATAGCCTTTAGCCGCACCCTCATCCTACTACTCCTCTGTTCCTCGGGTGATGTGGAGGTAAACCCAGGCCCTGCATGTCCCCAGTCACCCTCATTTGTTGACTTCTGTGATCGAAAAAGCCTTGGCCTCATGCATGTCAACATCAGAAGCCTCCTCCCCAAGTTTGCCTTACTCACCGCTTTAGCACACTTTGCCAACCCTGATGTCCTTGCCGTGTCTGAATCCTGGCTAAGGAAGGCCACCAAAAACTCTGAGATTTCCATACCCAACTATAACACTTTCCGTCAAGATAGAACTGCCAAAGGGGGAGGAGTTGCAATCTACTGCAGAGATAGCCTGCAAAGTTCTGTCATACTTTCCAAGTCTATGCCCAAACAGTTCGAACTTCTAATTTTAAAAATTAATCTCTCCAGAAATAAGTCTCTCACTGTTGCCGCCTGCTACCGACCCCCCTCAGCTCCCAGCTGTGCCCTGGACACCATCTGTGAATTGATCGCTCCCCATCTAGCTTCAGAGTTTGTTCTGTTAGGTGACCTAAACTGGGATATGCTTAACACCCCGGCAGTCCTACAATCTAAGCTTGATGCCCTCAATCTCACACAAATCATCAAGGAACCCACCAGGTACAACCCTAAATCCGTAAACATGGGCACCCTAATAGACATTATCCTGACCAACTTGCCCTCCAAATACACCTCTGCTGTCTTCAATCAAGATCTCAGCGATCACTGCCTCATTGCCTGTATCCGCCACGGGTCCACGGTCAAACGACCACCCCTCATCACTGTCAAACACTCCCTGAAACACTTCTGCGAGCATGCCTTTCTAATCGACTTGGCCCGGGTACCCTGGAAGGATATTGACCTCATCCCGTCAGTTGAGGATGCCTGGTCATTCTTTAAAAGTTACTTCCTCACCATATTAGACAAGCATGCTCCGTTCAAAAAATGCAGAACCAAGAACAGATATAGCCCTTGGTTCACTCCAGACCTGACTGCCCTCGACCAGCACAAAAACATCCTGTGGCGAACTGCAATAGCATCGAAGAGCCCCCGTGATATGCAACTGTTCAGGGAAGTCAGGAACCAATACACGCAGTCAGTCAGGAAAGCAAAGGCCAGCTTTTTCAAGCAGAAATTTGCATCCTGTAGCTCTAACTCCAAAAAGTTCTGGGATACTGTAAAGTCCATGGAAAACAAGAGCACCTCCTCCCAGCTGCCCACTGCACTGAGGCTAGATAACACGGTCACCACTGATAAGTCTGTGATAATCGAAAACTTCAACAAACATTTCTCAATGGCTGGCCATGCCTTCCACCTGGCGACTCCAACCTTGGCCAACAGCCCCGCCCCCCCCGCTGCTACTCGCCCAAGCCTCCCCAGCTTCTCCTTTACCCATATCCAGATAGCAGATGTTCTGAAAGAGCTGGAAAACCTGGACCCATACAAATCAGCTGGGCTTGACAATCTGGGCCCCCTATTTCTGAAACTGTCCGCTGCCATTGTCGCACCCCCTATTACCAGCCTGTTCAACCTCTCCTTCGTATCATCTGAGATCCCCAAGGATTGGAAAGCTGCCGCTGTCATCCCCCTCTTCAAAGGGGGAGACACCCTGGACCCAAACTGTTACAGACCTATATCCATCCTGCCCTGCCTAGCTAAGGTCTTCGAAAGCCAAGTCAACAAACAGATCACTGACCATCTCGAATCCCACCGTACCTTCTCCGCTGTGCAATCCGGTTTCCGAGACGGTCACGGGTGCACCTCAGCCACGCTCAAGGTACTAAACGATATCATAACCGCCATCGATAAAAGACATTACTGTGCAGCCGTCTTCATCGACCTGGCCAAGGCTTTCGACTCTGTCAATCACCATATTCTTATCGGCAGACTCAATAGCCTCGGTTTTTCTAATGACTGCCTTGCCTGGTTCACCAACTACTTTGCAGACAGAGTTCAGTGTGTCAAATCGGAGGGCATGTTGTCCGGTCCTCTGGCAGTCTCTATGGGGGTACCACAGGGTTCAATTCTCGGGCCAACTCTTTTCTCTGTATACATCAATGATGTTGCTCTTGCTGCGGGCGATTCCCTGATCCACCTCTACGCAGACGACACCATTCTGTATACTTCCGGCCCTTCCCTGGACACTGTGCTATCCAACCTCCAAACGAGCTTCAATGCCATACAACACTCCTTCCGTGGCCTCCAACTGCGCTTAAACGCTAGTAAAACCAAATGCATGCTTTTCAACCGTTCGCTGCCTGCACCCGCACGCCCGACTAGCATCACCACCCTGGACGGTTCCGACCTAGAATATGTGGACATCTATAAGTACCTAGGTGTCTGGCTAGACTGCAAACTCTCCTTCCAGACTCATATCAAACATCTCCAATCCAAAATCAAATCTAGAGTCGGCTTTCTATTCCGGAACAAAGCCTCCTGCACTCACGCCGCCAAACTTACCCTAGTAAAACTGACTATCCTACCGATCCTCGACTTCGGCGATGTCATCTACAAAATAGCTTCCAATACTCTACTCAGCAAACTGGATGCAGTTTATCACAGTGCCATCCGTTTTGTTACTAAAGCACCTTATACGACCCACCACTGCGACCTGTATGCCCTAGTCGGCTGGCCCTCGCTACATGTTCGTCGTCAGACCCACTGGCTCCAGGTCATCTACAAGGCTATGCTAGGCAAAGTGCCGCATTATCTCAGTTCACTGGTCACGATGGCTACACCCACCCGTAGCACGCGCTCCAGCAGGTGTATCTCACTGATCATCCCTAAAGCCAAAACCTAATTTGGACGCCTTTCCTTCCAGTTCTCTGCTGCCTGCGACTGGAACGAATTGCAAAAATCTCTGAAGTTGGAGACTTTTATCTCCCTCAACAACTTTAAAAATCTGCTATCCGAGCAGCTAACCGATCGCTGCAGCTGTACATAGTCCATCTGTAAACTACCCACCCAATTTACCTACCTCACCCCCATACTGCTTTTATTTATTTACTTTTCTGCTCTTTTGCACACCAGTATCTCTTCTTGCACATGATCATCTGATGATTCATCACTCCAGTGTTAATCTGCTAAATTGTAATTATTCGATTTATTGCCTACCTCATGCCTTTTGCACACATTGTATATAGATTCTCTTTTTTCTACCATGTTATTGACTTGTCTATTGTTTACTCCATGTGTAACTCTGTGTTGTTGTCTGTTCACACTGCTATGCTTTATCTTGGCCAGGTCGCAGTTGCAAATGAGAACTTGTTCTCAACTAGCCTACCTGGTTAAATAAAGGTGAAAAAAAAAAAAAAAAAAAACACACACACACACACACACACACACACACACACACACACCACTCCCAGTCAACATTCAGTGCAGTGATAGAATCAGAGAGATGCTGTTTGAATTTCTTCTGGAGTAACGGTTGGTTGGCTTGCGTACACACACACACACACACACACACACACACACACACACACACACACCACTCCCAGTCAACATTCAGTGCAGTGATAGAATCAGAGAGATGCTGTTTGAATTTCTTCTGGAGTAACAGTTGGTTCGCTTGCGTACACACACACACACACACACACACACACACACACACACACACACACACACACACACACACACACACACACACACACACACACACACACACACACACACACACAGGCTGAGCCAATGTGAGTGGCCCGACTTTCACAAGCCAAATGACATCTGTAAACAGAGATCAGAAAAAGAGCATCAATTCATGTGGGACTGCTTTTATATTGACTTTATTCAACTGGCTTTGGGTCACCAGGCAAAAAACACAAACAGTCTCTCTTTGTCCCACTTCCCAACTGTCCTCTGGCATTAACATGAGTCGTTCTCTTTCAATAAGGACTGAACAGGGTTACCTATGATAATTATTACTATGCTCAGTAGAGGAGCGTGTGCTTAGCTTTACAGTGTTACACGGGGAGAGCACAGAGACTGCAGACATCACACACCTCAGGCCTGTTACAGATGAGCTGGAATGACAACACGGCTGAACACTCCCAAACAGGGAAACAGATCCCAATCAAAGGTGTTATCACGTTCTCCACTTAGGCAGTTGTTTATCTTGTAACTTGTCCTTGTGGTAAAAAAACGATGTGGGTAAAACAAAGAGCGTATTAAAAGTACGTATCTCGGAGCATCATAGCACCATTAGGTGCAAAAACTCGACTGACCCAGTTGCGGCCCACTTTTTGGAAGAAAACCATTCGATTTCGTCTCTACGTTATATTGGCATCGAACATGTCACCTTCCCTAGGAGAGGGGGTGACCCCGACAATTTATTGTTAAAAACGAGAGGCTGTCTGGATCTTTAACTTGAAGACCCTTGCTCCCTTCGGTCTCAACGTAGACTTTGATCTGAAGCCATTCTTGTGATTATTGTGATTTTGCTATTGTAAATGTTTGTAGGCTTAAGTAGCCAAATTGTATCTATGATCATACTCTATCCATTTATGTTTTTTGTATGCTATTTTAATATATAAGAATTAACCAATGATATCAGGCCACACCAGGCCATGATTACAGGCACTTGAGTGTCTTTTGACACTATATAAACGAGTCATCCCGCAGTGTTTGTCATTATGCCCTGATAAAGACAGCTTGTCTGTCGAAACGTTGGACATAAGTATTTTTGCATCTGAGCTCCTAGAGTGTGCAGCTCTGTTTTATTTTTTATAAGTGTTCCACTCCGCTAGCCAGCACCTCACCTAAACAGGTGTGCGTTTCTTTCGCCTCTAGATTAACACGCCTAACGATACCACTGCCTTTTTAGTCTGTCTATCAACCTCCCTCTCCTTCTCGTTCTCTGTCTCTCTCTCTCTCTCTCTCTCTCTCTCTCTCTCTCTCTCTCTCTCTCTCTCTCTCTCTCTCTCTGTCTCTCTCTCTCTCTCTCTGTGTCTCTCTCTCTCTCTCTCTCTCTCTCTCTCTCTCTCTCTCTCTCTCTCTCTCTCTCTCACTCTCTCTCTCTCTCTCTCTCTCTCTCTCTCTCTCTCTCTCTGTGTCTCTCTCTCTCTGTGTCTCTCTCTCTCTCTGTGTCCCTTTCAATCTCTCTCTCTCTCTCTCTCTCTCTCTCGCTCTCTCTCTCGCTCTCTCTCTCTCTCTCTCTTCTTTAAGAATCAATGGGTACATATGATTCATTTATAAGTCCGCGAAAATGAATGTAGCAACTGCTGATTGGCACTTTAAGAGTCTGCTTCCCACAGCAGTGTCACCTCCTCATCCCTATTTAAATGTCCTCCTTAAACGTCACACGTGGTTATTATCTGGCTCTAGTCTAACACCAGCAGCAGTCAATGCTAAATGTCAACTAGTGTCATGGCTGGTAGAGGATGGGAGACAGGCTGGTGGGGTGGCAGGGTGCTTATGCGGAGACATCTCATGTTTCCCATGCTGATATGACTCGTGTGTGTGAGGAGGGTGGGGGCGTGTGTGTGAGGGGGGGTGGCGGTGCGTGTGTGAGGGGGTGTGTGTGAGGGGGGGGAGGGGGGTGGGGGTGCGTGTGTGAGGGGGGTGGGTGTGTGTGTGTGAGGGGGGGGGGGGTGAGGGGGGGGGGTGCGTGTGTGAGGGGGGTGGGGGTGTGTGTGTGAGGGAGGGAGTGAGGGGGGGGTGTTAGGGGGTTGGGGGCGCGTGTGTGAGGGGGGTGGGGGTGTGTGTGTGAGGGGGGGTGGGGGCGTGTGTGTGAGCGGGGTGGGGGCGCGCGTGTGAGGGGGTTGGGGGCGCGTGTGTTAGGGGGGTGGGGGTGTGTGTGTGGGGGGTTGGGGGCGCGTGTGTGAGGGGTTTGGGGGTGCGTGTGTGAGGGGGGTTGGGGGCGCGTGTGTGAGGGGGTTGGGGGCGCGTGTGTGAGGGGGGTGGGGGTGTGTGTGTGAGGGGGTTGGGGGCGTGTGTGAGGGGGGTGGGGGTGTGTGTGAGGGGGGTGGGGGTGCGTGTGTGTTTCTCTGCAGGCAGGAATTGTTGTTTTTATTTGTAGTTGTGGGCAAAGGCTGTGTGTCTGGCTGGTTGTTTTGGGCGGTGTCTGAATGGATGTGTTTGTTTGTGATGTTTGCTGAATTGTATACTACTTACTACTTCTTCATGCAGAAGCAAAGTGGATGTCAAACGTTTCTATTTGTGAGAGCGTGTGTTCTGTAGTAGGGAGTGTGTGTTCACCATGTTCTCCGTGCTCTCTGTTCTCCTCAGGGTAATTATTATAATGTTTTTTTTTCCTTTTTCTCCCCAATGTCGTGGTATCCAATTGTTAGTCCAACTCAAACGATACGTGGATTCTCATCGAATATTTGGGTGAAAGGCCATGACACACATGTGCAAACAAGCTGAAAACGCATAGGAATAAGAGAAGTCATTTTCACCGGACCATGGGAAACTGAAATAAGATTTTTAAATAAATATTATTTGCTGACTAGTAAGTAATTTATCAAGAAATTGCCAGTTACCTGCCCGCTCGTTAGCTAGCAGGTCGCTAGTCAGGTATTGCTAGCCAGCCGGATTGCCTATTTGGCTGTGTGGTAGTTATAGGTTTGGACTTTCCATTCGAGCTACCGGGCGTACTCAACCATGCCATGTTTTCTCGGAGGTGTATCAAGTTGGCTGGCTAGTTAGCTAGCTAGCCTACCACACTGAGTCTGACTGGAACAGTATTGCTAAGACAGTTAACAGACAGTATGTGGTATTACTATTCCACATAGCTAGCTATGTATTGTGCCCCCCGATTTTTGTTTTACTCTCTAAATAACTAGCTTTAGCTAGTTACTTTGAAATATATTTGTCTCGATCGGGCTCTGTTTTTGTCTCAATTACTTGAACTTTGTACGTCGGGGTTTCCCTCAACATATATTTATAAACGCGTTACTATTAACAACGTATATTTATAAATGCATTTCTTTAACCTTAAAAGCTAGCTACTACTGTTAGTATTTTTTCGACTTGGAAAATGGATTCGGGTATTGAAAAAGAATGCAGCGCTCTGGGAGGGCTCTTCCAGATCATCATGAATGACATGAAGGCTAGTTATCCAGCCTGGGAGGACTTTGTAACCAAAGGAGTGAAGCTGCAATCCCAGCTAAGGACAACTATCGTCGTCACAGGCTCTTTCCTGGATGCCTTTCAGAAGGTGGCAGATATGGCGACTGGAACAAGAGGTCCGTCAGTCGAGCAGGGAATTTCAACCACAAAGACCAGGGAGGTTTTCCATTGCCTCGCGAGGAAGGGAAGATGCCTATTGGTAGATGGGTTAAAGTAAAGGTCTCTCGGGTGGCGCAGTGGTCTAGAGCATTGCATCGCAGTGCTAGCTGTGCCACCAAAGTCTCTGGGTTCACGCCCAGGCTCTGCCGCAGCCGGCCGCGACCGGGAGGTCCGTGTTAAACCCTCCCTTAAACAGCCTTAGACCACTGCGTCACCCGGGAGGGCTCAGGGTAATTTAAAAGGCGCTGACATGCCTCCTATGTTTGTGTGGGTCTACTTGGGGGACGGGTTTTGATTGCACCAGGCAGGAAGGGCCTTTGCCCCCACTCCATGCCCAGAGAGGGGAGCCTTGGTCTGGATGTGGGGAGGGCTGCTCCTCCCTCCTCCTTCCCTAGGGTGGTAGTATTTCAGGCTCACTGGACAGCAGGGACAGGCTCGTAAGTAGAGGTTTAATTTCTGAGCCGCTATGCCGGGTGATCCCTGGTCATTCAGCGAGAGATCAGCTCCGTGATTGATGATCCCCCAGTGCTAGGGGGAGAGGGGGGCGAGATGGCATGCCACAAAGCGGAAGCAGGGTACATGTCAAGGCTGGCACAGCCCGTTCTCCCCCTGGGTTCCCGCTGCCACCCTCTGCCCCTCTCAGCCAGCATTCATCCCTCTATACACAGCAGGCGCTACAGCCTCACACACTGCATAGGGCTGCAGTAAGAACATCTTCAGGACTCTCCCGCCTAATACCTCACACTGAAACACATACCTTTGGTCCTTGAGGGCCACCACCCAGTAGGTTATTTTCAGGGGCCACAGATTGTGTTAGAGCTGCCCTCTAACATTCAGCTGTTGGAGGTGTTCAGTGTTCAGGCATCAACCCACTTGTCTTTATGCTCCAATTCTTGTTACATGGTCATGTTAGCAGGAATAGATGGTGTGGGAAAGACTGTACTGTATGTACCATGTGCTTATGAATGAATAATGTATAGCTTTTTGAAGTAATTTTTTCAATGAGCTGGAGTGAGGGATGCTTGGTCGTTTGGCAGGGGGTGGTTGGGTCGTGTGGTTTAAGAACCACAGAGATTTCTTTATTGGCTGCCTCGATTGGGCAATGCTCAAAGCTTTTTGAGAAAACATCTGATGGAGCCTTTGAGTGCTCCCAGAATGGCAATGTGAATAGCAGCTTTCATACCTCCTCTAATGTATGTGTGTGTGTGTGTGTGTGTGTGTGTGTGTGTGTGTGTGTGTGTGTGTGTGTGTGTGTGTGTGTGTGTGTGTGTGTGTGTGTGTGTGTGTGTGTGTGTGTGTGTGTGTGTGTGTGTGTGTGTGTGTGTGTGTGTGTGTGTGTGTGTGTGTGTGTGTGTGCGTGCGTGCGTGTGCGTGCGTGCGCGCGTGCGTATGTGAGAGCGGGGGAGGGGGAGGTGTGTGTGTTTTAGAGGTTTAACTGCGTGTGTGTCTCCAAGGTTTGGGTGTGTGTGTGTGTGTGTGTGTGTGTGTGTGTGTGTGTGTGTGTGTGTGTGTGTGTGTGTGTGTGTGTGTGTGTGTGTGTGTGTGTGTGTGTGTGTGTGTGTATGTGTATGTGAGAGCGGGGGAGGGGGAGGTGTGTGTGTTTTAGAGGTTTAACTGCGTGTGTGTCTCCAAGGTTTGGGTGTGTGTGTGAGTGGTTTGTGTGTATCCAGTACGTAAATACATCTGCGCGTAGGCAAAAGGCTTTCAGGTTTTTTTTCACATGTTGACATCTCAATCCATCACAGGGATTCTATAGAGCTGCCTTTTCATGTATTTATGGCAGGAGAGAGTAGGAGGGGAGGGAATAAACAAACACGGGTCTTTTCTCTCTCTGTGTGGATCTACTTTGAAGGAGAGAACCCCCCCCCCCCCGCGTGTTTAGTAAGTGTTGAGACGTGTTCAGGCAGCCTTTTTAAATCACATAGCACTCATCTGTCTGGGAATGTACTTTTTATGTTAGGTTTTTAGGATGTAATTCTTCACTAGAGCCAAAAGGGTTCGCACACATTTCATAAGACAGTTTGTGTTCTAATTTTGTAACTTTGGTCTGCACTGGTCTTACAAATACCCCAGACTTAATTCATACAGGGCCAGATGTACCAATACTTACTACCTGTGCTAAGTTTACACCTGCTATTTTTAACAGGGAACGGATGACATAAAAACCATGCAAAAAGTGTCCCACTGGCCACAGTCAGTTCATTTACATTTGGTTGAGTTGTCAAGGAAAGTGAATTCAACGTGTAACCAACCAACATTTTTACCCTGCCATTGGATTTAGCTAAAAAGGTCAAACATTTGTTGAAAAAAATATTAAATGAATTACTTTTTGCAAATCAATCAGTTTTCCACGTTGATTCAACGGCATTGCATGACATTTTGGGGTTGAAATGACTTAGAAACAACGTGGATTCAACTATTGTTTTTGCCCAGTGGGGACCTTATTTGCTCCTATCTCATTCCTTAGCACAGAGTGGACAGACAGTGCTACAGAGTCAGACAGACTACAGACAGACCCACTGCCTTTGTTATAGCAGGCTAGCACAGCAAGCAGGCGTGTAGTCACTCTGAGTGAAGCAGCTCGACTGATGGATAGCACTGCACGCTCCTCAGAGAATCAGAGAGTAGCACTCTGTCTCCCCCCAGTGGTGCCGTACTGAACTGCATGGCCTCCTATGTTGTTATACAATCTATGATTAGTATGGGATTGGATAGTCCATAGGTAGTGAGTGTCCATGTGAGTGTGTATGGGTGTCTGTGTGTACAGTATGTCATTGTGTGTGTGTGCGAGGGTGTTTTCATGTGTTTCATGTGCGTACTCATGTGTTTGCACACGTGGGTGTGTTGTTTGTCCATGTGTACAGTGTCTGTGTGTGGTGATGTACACAACACATTAAGAGCACCACCTTTTTGCCCTCAGAGCAGAATCAATTCGTCCGGGCATGGACTCTACAAGGTGTTGAAAGGGTTCAACAGGGATGCTGGCCCATGTTGACTCCGATGCTTCCTACAGTTGTGTGAGGTTGGCTGGATGTCCGTTAGGCGTTGTGCCATTCTTGATGCACACGGGAAACAGGTGAGCGTGAAAACCCCAGCAGCGTTGCAGTTCTTGACACACTCAAACCGGTGCACCTGGCACCTACTACCATGCCCCGCTCAAACCCCGTTCATCTACACTGATTGAAGTGGATTCAACAAGTTACATCAATAAGAGATCGTAGCTTTTACTTGGATTCACCTGGTCAGTTTATGTCATGGAAAGAGTAGGTGTTCTTAATGTTTTGTATACTCAGTGTGTGTCTCTGTGAGGGTGTGTGGGTACTGACAGCCAGGGCTTACTTCAGGCAGGCCTAGGATCAGATGCCTCACGCACCTACACCGAAGCGTCTGAATCAGGGCTCTTTTTGCGTCCCTGTCTTTTATGGGCTATTGGCTTTAACCGGGGGGCTTCGCGCAGAGGCACGGAGGGCAGGGGATATCATATGGTGATGGCTCCATTGTTCCCAGCACACGTCCGTGCTCTAACGCACCGTTATATCACTGTGACACTGGGCACCTCAGACTCACAGAGCACTGCCTCTCTAATCCACCGGTCCTGATCCTTCACCTCTGACCTCCTACCCCCGCTGGTCTGTTCTCGATACCTTCTCTCTCAGCCTTTCTGTTTTGCCTCATCTCTATCTCTTTCCTTTTTCTCCTCTCCTCTCTTTCCACATTTCTGTTCTCTCTCTTCTCTCCCCTCTTCGCTCTCCTCTTCCCTGCGACTCTTCATCGTGTTATTGCAGCAAAGGAGAATGTGTTCTCCGTCAAGTTACCTGTCAAAACAAAGGTTAACGGCATAATAAATGAACAAATCCTTCTCTCCTCTCTCAGGAATGAAGCGTCCGTTCAGCCCACCCTCTGTGCTAAAGATGGAGGAGGACAGGAACGGGTTAGGAGTGGGGATGGGGTTGACTGTGGACAGTGAGGTGTGCTGTGACCCGCAGGAGGAGGGTGTAGTCCTGGGGGAGCAGCCAGGTCCAGTTGGGGGCGCCCTGCCCTCCTCTGACCACAGCAGGCCCAAGAGGGAGAGGAAGCAGCGCAGTTACACACTGTGTGACGTGTGTAACATCCAGCTCAACTCCCCAGCCCAGGCCCAGATCCACTACAACGGCAAGTCTCACCAGAAGAGACTCAAACAGATAAGCAACGGGAAGACCCAGCACGGCAACACAGGTAGGACATCCCGCCCACTTTCTGGACTCTTCTGCAGCTGTACCCTACTCTACCACTACACTGTTCGAAAAAAAGGCTTCCAAAAGGGTTCTGCGGCTGTCTCCATAGGATAACTCTTTTCAGTTCCAGGTAGAACCCTTTGTGGTTCCATGTATAACCCCCTGTGGAAAGGGGTTCTACATGGAACCACAAAGGGTTCTACCTGGAACCAAAAGAGGTTCTTCAAAGGGTGCTCCTATGGGCACAGCCGAAGAACCGATTTTGATTCAAGATAGAATAACTTTTTTCTATGAGTGTACAGCACCCTACTCTACTATAACACTCTGAGGCTGCTCACCTCTGTAATCCCTTACCAGCTGATGAGTGAAATGATGGAGTGCACACTTTTGACAAAGTGTGAATATGAGTTCTATCCCCCCAAGGACACATCAAGCTGCATTATATAACCTAATAAGCTGCATTATATAACCTAATAAGGTGCATTATATAACCTAATAAGGTGCATTATATAACCTAATAAGGTGCATTATATAACCTAATAAGGTGCATTATATAACCTATTAAGGTGCATTATATAACCTAATAAGGTGCATTATATAACCTAATAAGGTGCATTATATAACCTAATAAGGTGCATTATATAACCTAATAAGGTGCATTATATAACCTAATAAGGTGCATTATATAACCTAATAAGGTGCATTATATAACCTAATAAGGTGCATTATATAACCTAATAAGGTGCATCGGCACTGTGTTCTTCCTGTTCCATCATACGTTCAGTACATTTCTAAGAGGACGCTGTGATAATGAGTATGACAAGTGAACATGGAGAGCTGCTACAGATGTGGGATCTTCATTTGATCGCTCTGTTGCAGGAGAACTTTCCTGCAATGCAGGAATTGTATTTCAGGTTTAAAAAGGTTTCTGAAGTTTGTAATTCCCACATTGAATTTTCAGACATGACTTTTCTTTTCTTTTTTTTCTTTTTTTAAAAATATCAACCCCTACAAAAATGTTGATTAATTATAATCCACATAATCATTCACATTTCCTGTTGCTGCAGGATCATTTTCCTGCTGTAGCAAACTGGCTCAACCTGTACAGCTGCGTACAGGAGTACTAGTGTGGTTTGAAGTGTGTATGGAAGTGTGTATAGTGCAGAAGTGTGCATGGTGCTATATAGTCTTCCCTAGCCCGAGGCTGGACACAGAGGGAGGAGAACAAAGCTGAGTTAAGTCATTCATTGGCTGACTAATTAATTGCTGGTTATTTTAGGTCGTTCTGGTTCCTGCTCGCTCCTGGGTAGCTACAGCAGTGGCTGCAGTGGAGGTGCAGGTTTTCCCCGTAGATTTGAATATATAGTGAAACTGGCTACACGTTCAGAGGTTATTCCTTTCTGTCTCCCACTCTCTCTTTACTTGTAACCCTCCTACGCAGCTCGAAAACACTCTCACCAACCTGGAGAATCTGCTCTCAAACACTCATCACTCACTCTTGAATACTCTATCTCTATTTCTCTCTCTCTCTCTCTCTCTCACACACACACACACACACACACACACACACACAAATGCACACACACACATCTCCGCATGAAAACTAGTCTGACCCACTTCAGGTGCAGAAATCTCGTACAAACAGCACATAATTACATAGCAACGGAGAGCACGGCAACGCTTGCCATGGCCACAGATTATTTGGCCATGATTGGCTGCTGGCAGGCTGCTGTAGGCATGGTGGTGCAGTGTGTTTCTACTCCAACCCTGTAGGGGGCAGCAGTGGGGCCAGACCCTTGAGATTGCCTGGGGAACCATGGTACATCTGACTCAGCACTACAGGCAGGTACACAACCAGTCAATAGTCACCCGCTTAGGTCGTTCAGATAACTGGCGTTGGCAGTTAGTATACACCTGTGATGGCTGTGTGTAAACACAGTGTACCAGCAGTAATCTGGAAAGCAGAGAGATCACGATACACCCATACAAACATACCACCTCTCCTCCTCTCTTCTCCCGTCTCTCTCTTACTCTCACTCTCTCCCTTCCCCTCTCACCCTCCCTTCACCCTCCCTCTCTCCCCTCTCTCACCCTCCACCTTCCCTCTCGCTCTCTGTAGTCACACAAGGAATAGTTGGCTTAGTAATGCAGCCGTACTGCCTGCAGGTGTGTTGCTCATGTGGAAGTCCTTCTTTGCAGTCCTCCCAACTGTCGTCCTTTCCCTTTCCTGATTGCTTCATTGCTTCAGTGAGCCAGCCAGCACGCAGAGCCCAGCCCAGTCCAGTGCCTTGTGGCCAGTCAGTGGGCAGAATGAAGGAAGAAAGAAGGATGGGCAGAATGAGGCCTGACGTGGCCACTGACCGTCACTGTCTAAGACCCGGGTCAGCTAGGGCATGGTCTGACTCAGACCAACACACACACACACGCAGGCTTTGTCCCCAGTACCCTGGCACAGCTCCAGCAGCAGAGAGAGATGGGGTGAGAGAGAGAGAGAGAGAGAGAGAGAGAGAGAGAGAGAGAGAGAGAGAGAAGGGGAGGGAGTGTGTGAGTGTGTGTGGTGTATGGTGCAGATTCCCTCTGACACACAGTCACAATCATGCAGCCTTATCTGTGCTCACCTTCTGCTGACTCCCACAGGCCCACGGCCTCAGCTCACACACACACACACACATACATGGCAAACATGTGTGGATGTTGAAGGGTGCGTGATGTGTGTTTACAGTATGTAAACGTATATTCCTGTGTGTGTGTGTGTGTGTGTGTGTGTGTGTGTGTGTGTGTGTGTGTGTGTGTGTGTGTGTGTGTGTGTGTGTGTGTGTGTGTGTGTGTGTGTGTGTGTGTGTGTGTGTGTGTGTGTGTGTGTGTGTGCGTGCGTGCGTGCGTGCGTGCGTGCGTGCGTGCGTGCGTGCGTCCGAAAGAATCCTCTCCATGTCAGCTTGTGTTACCCTTCCTCTCTGCTTCACTGAACTGACAGAGGGTCCAGGCTTTTCTTCTCTCTCTCTCGTTCCCTCTCTAACACACACAATCTCTCTCTCTCTCTCTCTCTCTCTAAACCCCGACACAGGGTGATGGGCAACCACAGTGAATCTAAACAGGCTTTAATTTCAGTTTCAGCTGTATATGATGATACAACTTTACTTACCGCATTCAGGAATAATGCATTGTTACTTGTTATAAGCATGTATAAGCCCCTACTGTGTCTTCTAAATCAACTGAAATTTTATTTCTTTCTGTGTTATTTTGCTTTACATATTCTAAATGGCTACTATACTTTTTACGTTCCGTGGTCCTTTTGTGGTCATTTCGTGGTCATTTCCAAACCTCTTCAAACTATTCCTATAACAAAATAACAACTGAGAAACACATGATGCGAAAACAAGTATTATTTATTAGAAAATATGATATTGTATTATTTGGAATGCGGATGAACAATGTCCTGTATGGGCACGTTATTCAGTGTTTCCCCTTGTTGGACCGACGGCGGCGGCGGGCTCTCTTCTTAGTTGAACCACGGGGGGTCACCCACACGGGAGCGGTTTGAGCATCTTTACAGCCACCTGTCTCCCTCTCAGCTCCTCTCTCCTTGTCTTCATCTCCATGGAGCTCTAATGCAACCATTGTCTACGGAAAGAAAATAAACCTAGTCTTATTAGGAAAACAAATACATATTTTCATTCATGCTCCAAGGTAAAATGCCAGCAGTATATATAACTGCAATGGGTAAATGTCACTATTTGGACCAGTCTAATGTTGTTCCCAAAGCCTTTCTCAGACCCCCTCATACCCCGCATCGTTCCTTCACATCACATTACCTGCAGTAGTCCTCTGACACTGAAGGTGAGCAGCAGGCCCATGCCGTACAACCAGCAGCAAAGAGCCAGAAACATGCAGCCTGCAGCCTTTATCCTCCTCTCTTCTGCCCCATTAATCACTTCCACCATCTTCTTCCACACAAGCTCACTCACTCCCGCTCTCTCCCTACTCCTGAGCTCAGCTACTCGGGTGTGAGGCGTTCTGAGGCTGGCCGTGGAATCACTGGTTGTCTGGCGCAAAGCACTAACGTATTTCTGGTCAATGCTGTTTCTGGTCTGGGTGGTAGGGGCCTTGTCCGAGCCACAATGACCCACAGGGCAGGAGCCTATCTCCTGTTCCTGTAGCATAAGGTAGCTTGATGTATCCCCCCTGGATAGGACACAAGTCTGTCGCAGGGCCTTAACCCCAATCCATCTCCTTAATGTGTGCCAAGCTGAGAGGCATCGAGGCCCATTTTCAGAGTCTTTGGTTGGACTCGACCGCGGATAAACCACCCGACCTTCCAATTTCAGGGCGGACACTCTAACCACAAGGCCACTGAGTCGGTTAGTGTTGTTTGTAGCTACCCGGGTCACAGTGGGTTCCGAGCTGACCATAACACAAGCCTCTCCGGGGCACTTGTACAAACTGTGTCCAGTGGTCTCGCTGGTGTTCTGTTTGGTCCAGGGTTGTTGATGGAAGTTGATGGTGCTGGTGTTCAGGTCAATGTGAGGCGTGCTGGCCCACCGCCTAATGCCGATGGGGGACATCAGGGTATCCCGAAAAACCTTGCCGTCCAGATGTTGTAATGCCAAGATTACATGCACCAACAAATGAATACTGATAGAGTACAAAGCCATCTCTCAATCAATAAACTGGCTGAGCAAATTCAAAAAGCAACTACTCTCTACAGCGATAGGCGAGTTGTGGTGTTCAGAATGCTTGATTGGACTGTTGTGCCACAGTGGTCTATGATGTCACAGAGGGCATTCAACATGTCACCTGGGTTGAAGATAACTAGCATGTCACCCCATCCTCCTTTATGACATCATTGCGATATAGATGCGGTAAAAAGGTCAATTGAACTCAACCAATCAAAGGAATGGTAGAGCATGGTGCTAGCAGCGCTAGGGATATGGGTTTGATTCCCACGGGGGACCAGTACGGGGGGGGAACGATGGAAATGTATGCGGTAAGATTGTCTGCTAAATGACTATAATTTAGGCTATTGTTTAGATGTGTTTTTCACACTGTGTTGAGGTAAAAATCACGGTATAATGCATGAATGGATGTCAACCCCAACACATGTTAAAGTCATCGTTCCCAATCAACTGCATTACAGTTAAAAAACGACAGACTACCATCAGTGATTTCTGTATGCTAGGTACGCTAACCAGCTTACACGAAAGGGAGTTAGCATTGAACAGTCACTTCTTCTAAACCTAAAAAGGGACAACTTCTACATGGTATGCAGCAAAAACAGCCAAATATATGCAAATCGGATTTAAGTAACTACATTGTGGGTCTGTTACGACGCATAAATCATGACGGGTTTGACGAATATCCACTTTGTTCGATCGGAGTTGTTGAATGTGCCCAATCTGATCACCATAGATCACCGTGAAAACCATAGAGTTCATTTCATATGCACTGTAATAGGATGTCTTTGTTGAAAACGCTGGTGTTTCTCATTCGGATGCTTGTACTCCATATTCTTTTTCAATGTTTTAAATGGTGAGCCAACATGTTCTGAGCACTTTTATCTCCAAAACTAATTTTGTATTGGCTCTCTCTCGTCTCTCTGCAGCAGATATATAGTGAGCAATATGTTTGGAACATCGAATTTGCAGTACAATGGCAGTATTGAATTGCAATACATATAGAATCGCAATACATATCGTAGGTCCTTGGCAATTCCCAGACCTACTGTTCACCACTGCCCCATAAAGTACCAGCCACCATGGTCTCTATTCGTCTATTGAGGGAGCCAGACCATAATCCCCTCTAATTAGGATCAGCATGGCCATCGCCCCGCTCAAGGACGGCAGCATCAGCCAGCCAGCGCCTCCGAAAATATTTTGAGAGCTAATTAAAAGGGACAGGGGGTGTTGGGGGACATACCGCTCCCTTGACGTAGAGTCTGCCGGGGCGGGACAGGTCCACAAACTCGTGGGTGAGATGCATGGTGGGATAGGTCATCCTCTTCTTTATTTAGGGTGAGGTAGGGAGGGAGGAGGGGGACAGTGGCTTGGTCTGATTTGACCTTAAGTCACTAGAGGGTGTGGCTTTATCTGATTTGACCTGATGTCACTAGAGGGTGTGGCTGCTCAGACCACAGTAAAGGCTGTGTCAGTGTCTGAGTTACTATTGGTTATTTTCTGCTTGGCATCTCTTTTCATATCTTCGAGCTTTGAGAAAACGTGCTATTGTGGTGTGTGTGTGTGTGTGTGTGTGTGTGTGTGTGTGTGTGTGTGTGTGTGTGTGTGTGTGTGTGTGTGTGTGTGTGTGTGTGTGTGTGTGTGTGTGTGTGTGTGTGTGTGTGTGTGTGTGTGTGTGTGTGTGTGTGTGTGTGAGAGAGAGAGACTGCCTCTACCTCTTTCATGGTTCTGATCTTTTTCCCATCTCCACGGCCTAGGATAAAGCTTGTTGTTGTGATGTGTGTGTCTGCGTGTGGGAGTCAGTGTGTGTCTCTTCATGGACCCTGTCTGTCTGTCTGTCTGTCTGTCTCTATCTCTCTCTCTCTCGCTGTGTTTTAATAAAGCGTGAGGGATTGGATTAAAGGCTGGGATTTTCTGCATGAATGCACTTGCGCATCTGCGTTTTATTTTTGTGCCGCCTCGCCATTTTCCCATTTTATTTATTCCCTGTGGAGGAAAATGACTTTCCTCGCTCACTGTGCCTTTGGACATGTGTGTGTCATAGTGTGTGCTTGTGTGTGTGTGTGCATGTGCTTGTGTGTGTGGACGTTTGTGCATGTGTCATGTTGTTTTCAGCAGCGTCGAGGCACACCTTAAGCCCTGAGTATCACCAAATGTGGCTAGTCAGTCCCTGATTGGTCCATCTGAAGTGTCTGTCAATCTGTCAGCTGCATAATATATCCCTATGCTGTCTGTAGAAGACTCCAGTGAAAGACTATCTCTAATATAATCTCTAATACAGGAACCGTCCCTGTCTCCTCATAGCATATGCAAACACTTTGGCTGTGTAGTCGTTTAGCTGTGCACTCTGTCTCTGCCCCCCTCGCCCTGGGGTTTGGTCCTTCGTGTCCCACCGGTTTAGACTCTGGGAAAAGGTTGTGTTCCGGATCGGCACGCAGGGCCCAGTGGAGCGGGAAAAGTCTGGAGCAGGGAGACCGTAGGGAGAGGAGAAGGAATAGACCACCAAACGTCTGTCTGTCTGTCTTTACTGTTTACCACTGTCTGTCTGTCTGTCTGTCTGTCTGTCTGTCTTTGTTGTTTACCAATGTCTGTGTGTCTGTCTATTGTTTACCAATGTCTGTCTGTCTATTGTTTACCAATGTCTGTCTGTCTGCTTGCCTGCCTGCCTGTGGAGACTAGGCTGTACTCACTATCTGTTATTGTCTAGTATAAATATCCAAAGCATATCCAAGGGTTTTGTTGTCACACAGCGCTCTGTCAAATTGATAGAACATTCTGCCACTTTCTTAAATGGCACAGAATATCAATAACTGCATTTCCTCAGTTCCCTTTTTAATGCATTTTCTCGCTTATCAAACCGACCTCATGCCGTGTTCAACCACAGAATTATACATCTTTGTGTTCAACATCCTGTTACATTATCTGTTTGTGTCACGACTGTCGTTTAAATAACTGGACCAAGGCGCAGCGTGAGTACATTTTATTGCTCGTGAAACTTTCAAAAAAAAAAAAAAAAAAAAAAGATATAACGATCGTGCCAAACGTAGCGCACAAAGGCACTCACACAAAACAATATCCCACAACGCAGGTGGGAAAAGGGACACACTAAGTATGATCCCCAATTAGAGGCAACGATATTCAGCTGCCTCCAATTGGGAACCATACTCACACACCAACATAGAACTATAATAACTAGAAAAACCCCCTAGTCAAGCTCTGACCTATTACGCCATAGAGAACCCCGAGGGCTCTCTAGTGTCAGGGCGTGACAGTTTGTAATGGATGTCTAGTCATCATTACCACCTTGTCTGTTTGGTTGCACCCCACTACTGGAGTCCATTGGGAGATGTCCAGCCCTCCACCCCCTCCACCCCAGGCCCTTGGTGAGAAAGCCCAAAGAAAGGCTGTGTTTCTGGGCAGTGCACAGCCTCACATCCCCCTCTCTCCCTGCAGCATATTATCTATACTCCATCCATTTGTTTTTCACCTTTATTTAACCAGATAAGTCAATTCGAGAACCAATTCTCTTTTACAATAACGACCTGGCCAAGAGGCATAACATTGTAACAGTGAACAGGACAACACAACAAATGAATAAAACTATACAGAGGAAATGTACAAATTCGTCAAATATACAACAATAAGAAATTCACACTGGGTTTGAGTAGAACAATTCAAGGTGTAAGAACATTTTAAAGATAATACACAACGCAGAAGACGAGAGGTCAGTAGAGTAACGGTCAATGGGAGAATTTGTTTTCTGTAATATCAATGGGTCAGAGACATGGGAGGAATTTCAGTCCGGGACTCATAGCTACATGGCAAGTTCTCATTGGTCCAAATTGTTTATACATTGAACCTGAAATAGGATACTTGTTATTTGGCCATTGGCCCAGTTTTATTGCAAGGAATTCTAATTGGTCAACCACAGGCTAGGGCTGGGTTATAAAAACTACATCCTGTCTCTTTGTTCTGTGGAGAGAATCACTGAGGACAGGGGAGAATGAACATCTACAGTTGAAGTCGGAAGTCTACATACACCATAGACAAATACATTTAAACTAAATTTTTCACAATTTCTGATATTTAATCCAAGTAAATCATTCCCTGTCTTAGGTCAGTTAGGATCACCACTTTATTTTAAGGATGTGAAATGTCAGAATAATAGTAGAGAGAATGATTTATTTCAGCTTTTATTTTTTTCATCACATTCCCAGTGGGTCAGAAGTTTACATACACTCAATTAGCATTTGGAAGCATTTGGGAGCATTGTGATGGCCACTCCAATACCTTGACTTTGTTGTCCTTATGCCATTTTGCCACAACTGGAAGTATGCTTGGGGTCATTGTCCATTTGGAAGACCCATTTGCGACCAAGCTTTAACTTCCTGACTGATGTCTTGAGATGTTGCTTCAATATATCCACATAATTTTCCTGCCTCATGATGCTATCTATTTTGTGAAGTGCACCAGTCCCTCCTGCAGCAAAGCATCCACACAACATGATGCTGCCACCGCCGTGATTCACGGTTGGGATGGTGTTCTTCGGCTTGCAAGCCTCCCCCTTTTTCCTCCAAATATAACGATGGTCATTATGACCAGAGGACATTTCTCCAAAAAGTACCATCTTTGTCCCCATGTGCAGTTGCAAACTGTAGTCTGTTTTTTTATGGCGGTTTTGGCTTCTTCCTCGTTGCGCCGCCTTTCAGGTTATGTCGACGTAGGACTTGTTTTACTGTGGATATAGATACTTTTGTACCTGTTTCCTCCAGCATCTTCACAGGGTCCTTTGCTGTTGTTCTGGGATTGATTTGCACTTCGCACCAAAGTATGTTCATCTCCAGGAGACAGAACGCGTCTCCTTCCTGAGCGGTATGGCGGCTGCGTGGTCCCATGGTGTTTATACTTGCGTACTATTGTTTGTACAGATGAACGTGGTACCTTCAGGTGTTTGGAAATTGCTCCCAAGGATGATCCAGACTTGTGGAGGTGTACAATTTTTTTCTGAGGTCTTGGCTGATTTCTTTTGATTTTCCCATGATGTCAAGCAAAGAGGCACTGAATTTGAAGGTAGGACTTGAAATACATCCACAGATACACCTCCAATTTTTTATTTATTTATTTATTTTACCGTTATTTTACCAGGTAAGTGTAACGGCTGGTGCTCTCCTCATCCTCGGATGAGGTGAGGAGAGAAGGATCTTCAGACCAAAACGCAGCTTGCGGGAAATAAGCCATCTTTTATTTATAACAACGATGAAGATGGCAACACGAAAACAAACACTTTAACAAACTTACAAAATAAGAAAACGACGTAGAACGAAACCTGAACATAAACTTACATAACTAAACATAAACTCACGTACAGGAAACAGACGACATCGAAACGAAACGAAACAAACAAACGCTACAGTCCCGTGTGGCACGAACATACATACTGACACGGAAGACAATCACCCACAACGAACACTGTGACAACGCCTACCTAAATATGACTCTTAATTAGAGGAACGCCAAACACCTGCCTCTAATTAAGAGCCATACCAGGTAACCCAAAACCAACACAGAAACAGAAAACATAGAATGACCACCCAACCTCACGTCCTGACCAAAACACACATAACAACTAACATAAATAGGTCAGGAACGTGACATTACCCCCCCCACAAGGTGCGAACTCCGGACGCACCAGCACAAAGTCTAGGGGAGGGTCTGGGTGGGCATCTAACCACGGTGGTGGCTCAGGCTCCGGGCGCGGTTCCCACCCCACCATAATCCATCCTAGCTTCCTCCCTCCAAGAATGTCCACCCTCTTTTCTCCCCCACAAAATCCTCTTAATAACATACCTAATAAGGACAACACCGGGACAGAGAGATAAATCAAGACAGAGGGATAGATAAGAATATAGAGGTAGATGAAGATAGAGAGGGAGATCAGGATAGAGGGGCAACTCCGGACTGAAAGGCAGCTCCGGACAGAGAGACAGCTCTGGACTGATGGGCAGTTCTGGGTATCTAGCCTTTTCAGGCTGAAGGGCAGCTCATGGCTGACTGACGAATCTCGACGCTCATGGCTGGCTGACGGCTCTCGACGCTCATGGCAGGCTGACGGCTCTCGACGCTCATGGCAGGCTGACGGCTCTCGACGCTCATGGCAGGCTGACGGCTCTCGACGCTCATGGCAGGCTGACGGCTCTCGACGCTCATGGCAGGCTGACGGCTCTCGACGCTCATGGCGCTCTGACGGCTCTGGCGGCTCATGGCGCTCTGACGGCTCTGGCTGCTCATGGCGCTCTGACGGCTCTGGCTGCTCATGGCGCTCTGACGGCTCTGGCTGCTCATGGCTCTCTGACGGCTCTGGCTGCTCATGGCTCTCTGACGGCTCTGGCTGCTCATGGCTCTCTGACGGCTCTGGCTGCTCATGGCTCGCTGGCGGCTCTGGCAGATCCTGTCTGGTTGGCGGCTCTGGCAGATCCTGTCTGGTTGGCGGCTCTGGCAGATCCTGTCTGGTTGGCGGCTCTGGCAGATCCTGTCTGGTTAGCGGCTCTGGCAGATCCTGTCTGGTTGGCGGCTCTGGCAGATCCTGTCTGGCTGACGGCTCTAGCGGCTCCTGTCTGGCTGATGGCTCTAGCGGCTCCTGTCTGGCTGACGGCTCTGTAGGCTCATGGCAGACGGGCGGCTTTGCAGGCTCATGGCAGACGGGCGGCGTTGCAGGCTCCTGGCAGACGGATGGCTCAGACGGCGCTGGGGAGACGGATGGCTCAGATGGCGCTGGGGAGACGGATGGCTCAGATGGCGCTGGGGAGACGGATGGCTCTGGCCGGATATGGTGCACTGTAGACCTGGTGCGTGGTGCCGGAACTGGAGGCACCGGGCTAAGGATAAGCACCTTCCTACTAGTGCGGGGAGCAGGGACAGGACACACTGTATTCTCAAAGCCCACTCTATAACTGATGCGTGGTACCGGCACTGGTGACGCCGGGCTGAGGACAAGCACATCAGGATTAGTAGGGGGAGAAGATACAGTGTGTTCAGGGCTCTGGAGACGCACAGGTGGCTTAGTGCGTGGTGCCGGAACTGGAGGCACCGGGCTAGATACACGCACTACAGGGAGAGTGCGTGGAGGAGGAACAGGGCTCAGGATACGCACTGGTAGCCTAGTGCGTAGTGTAGACACTGTAGGTACTAGGCTGGGGCGGGGAGGTGGTGCCGGAAATACCGGACCGTGGAGGCGTACTGGCACTCTTGAGCCTTGAGCCTGCCCAACCTTACCTGGTTGAATACTCCCGGTTGCCCGACCAGTGCGGGGAGGTGGAATAACCCGCACCGGGCTATGTAGGCGAACCGGAGAAACCATGCGTAAGGCAGGTGCCATGTATGCCGGCCCGAGGAGACGCACTGGAGACCAGACGCGTTGAGCCGGCCTCATGACACCTGGCTCAATACCCAATCTAGCCCTCCCAGTGCGGGGAGGTGGAATAACCCGCACTGGGCTATGCACTCGTACAGGAGACACCGTGCGCTCTACTGCGTAACACGGCGCCTGCCCGTACTCCCGCTCTCCACGGTAAGCCTGGGAAGTGGGCGCAGGTCTCCTACCTGCCCTTGGCCCACTACCTCCTAGCCCCCTCCCAAGAAATTTTTGGGAATTACTTACGGGCTTTTTTGGCTTCCGTGCCAGACGCGTTCCCTCATAGCTCCGGTTCCTCTCCCCGGTAGCCTCTGCTCTCCTCAGTGCTTCCACCTGTTCCCATGGGAGGCGATCCCTACCAGCCAGGATCTCCTCCCAAGTGTAGCAACCCTTTCCGTCCAATACATCATCCCATGTCCATTGCTCCTTTCTCTCCTGTCCCTTACTCCGTTTAGTTTTCCCTTGCCGCTTGGTCTTAGCGTGGTGGGTGATTCTGTAACGGCTGGTGCTCTCCTCATCCTCGGATGAGGTGAGGAGAGAAGGATCTTCAGACCAAAACGCAGCTTGCGGGAAATAAGCCATCTTTTATTTATAACAACGATGAAGATGGCAACACGAAAACAAACACTTTAACAAACTTACAAAATAAGAAAACGACGTAGAACGAAACCTGAACATAAACTTACATAACTAAACATAAACTCACGTACAGGAAACAGACGACATCGAAACGAAACGAAACAAACAAACGCTACAGTCCCGTGTGGCACGAACATACATACTGACACGGAAGACAATCACCCACAACGAACACTGTGACAACGCCTACCTAAATATGACTCTTAATTAGAGGAACGCCAAACACCTGCCTCTAATTAAGAGCCATACCAGGTAACCCAAAACCAACACAGAAACAGAAAACATAGAATGCCCACCCAACCTCACGTCCTGACCAAAACACACATAACAACTAACATAAATAGGTCAGGAACGTGACAGTAAGTTGACTGAGAACACGTTCTCATTTGCAGCAACGACCTGGGGAATAGTTACAGGGGAGAGGAGGGGGATGAATGAGCCAATTGTAAACTGGGGATTATTAGGTGACCATGATGGTTTGAGGGCCAGATTGGGAATTTAGCCAGGACACCGGGGTTAACACCCCTACTCTTACGATAAATGCCATGGGATCTTTAATGACCTCAGAGAGTCAGGACACCCGTTTAACGTCCCATCCGAAAGACGGCACCCTACACAGGGCAGTGTCCCCAATCACTGCCCTGGGGCATTGGGATATTTTTTAGACCAGAGGAAAGAGTGCCTCCTACTGGCCCTCCAACACCACTTCCAGCAGCATCTGGTCTCCCATCCAGGGTCTGACCAGGACCAACCCTGCTTAGCTTCAGAAGCAAGCCAGTAGTGATATGCAGGGTGGTATGCTGCTGGCAACTCAAAGGATGTCAATTAGTCTATAAGGAAGTAAGCAAACAGGAAACCACTCACCCAGAGGCGGCGCTCCTAGTGGCCGGAGACTTTAATGCAGGGAAACTTAAATCCGTTCTACCAAATCTCTATCAACATGTTAAATGTGCAACCAGAGGGGAAAAAATTCTAGATCACCTGTACTCCTCACACAGAGACGCATACAAAGCTCTCCCTCGCCCTCCATTTGGTAAATCCGACCACAACTCTATCCTCCTGATTCCTGCTTACAAGCAAAAATTAAAGCAGGAAGCACCAGTGACTCGGTCTATAGAAAAGTGGTCAGATGAAGCAGATGCTAAACTACAGGACTGTTTTGCTATCACTGACTGGAACATGTTCTGGGATTCTTCCGATGACATTGAGGAATACACCACATCAGTCACTGGTTTTATCAATAAGTCCATTGAGGACGTCGTCCCCAAAGTGACTGTACGTACATACCCCAACCAGAAGCCATTGTCACGGCCGTCGTAAGGAGGAGACCAAGGCGCAGCGTGGTATGCGTACATTCTCTTTATTATAAGAATGAACACTGAACAAAACTAACAAAACAACAAAACGAACCGTGAAGCTATACAAAGAGGGCTGAACAGGCAACTACACATAGACAAGAACCCACAAATACCAAAAGGGAAAATGGCAACCTAAATATGATCCCCAATCAGAGACAACGATAAACAGCTGCCTCTGATTGGGAACCAATTCAGGCCACCATAGACCTACATATGTCTAGACCCCATGACATACAAAAACCCTAGACAATACAAAAAAAGCATACCCACCCTCGTCACACCCTGACCTAACCAAAATAATAAAGAAAACATAGATAACTAAGGTCAGGGCGTGACAGACCCGTAGCACTCACATCCGTAGCCATGAAGTGCTTTGAAAGGCTGCTAATGGCTCACATCAACACCATTATCCCAGAAACCCTAGACCCACTCCAATTTGCATACCGCACTCAAAGATCCACAGATGATGCAATCTCTATTGCACTCCACACTGCCCTTTCCCACCTGGACAAAAGGAATACCTATGTGAGAATGCTGTTCATTGACTACAGCTCAGTGTTCAACCCCATAGTACCCTCAAAGCTCATCACTAAGCTAAGGAACCTGGGACTAAACACCTCCCTCTGCAACTGGATCCTGGACTTCCTGACTGGCCGCCCCCAGGTGATGAGGGTAGGTAGCAACACATCTGCTACGCTGATCCTCAACACTGGAGCTCCCCAGGGGTGCGTGCTCAGTCCCCTCCTGTACTCCCTGTTCACCCACGACTGCATGGCCAGGCACGACTCCAACACCATCATTAAGTTTGCAGACAACACAACAGTGGTAGGCCTGATCACCGACAATGACAAGACAGCCCATAGGGAGGAGGTCAGAGACCTGGCCGGGTGGTGCCAGAATAACAACCTCTCCCTCAACGTAACCAAGACTAAGGAGATGATTGTGGACTACAGGAAAAGGAGCACCGAGCACATCCCCATTCTCATCAACGGGGCTGTAGTGGAGCAGGTTGAGAGCTTCAAATTCCTTGGTGTCCACATCAACAACAAACTTCAATGGTCCAAACACACCAAGACAGTCGTGAAGAGGACACAACAAAGCCTATTCCCCCTCGGGAAACTAAAAAGATTTGGCATGGGTCCTGAGATCCTCAAAAAGTTCTACAGCTGCAACATCGAGAGCATCCTGACCGGTTGCATCACTGCCTGGTACGGAAATTGCTCGGCCTCCGACCGCAAGGCACTTCAGAGGGTAGTGCGTACGGCCCAGTACATCACTGGGGCAAAGCTGCCTGCCATCCAGGACCTCTACACCAGGCGGTGTCAGAGGAAGGCCCTAAAAATTGTCAAAGACCCCAGCCACCCCAGTCATAGACTGTTCTCTCTACTACCGCATGGCAAGCGGTACCGGAGTGCCAAGTCTAGGACAAAAAGGCTTTTCAACAGTTTTTACCCCCAAGCCATAAGACTCCTGAACAGGTATCCAAATGGTTACCCGGACTATTTACATTGTCCCCCCCCCCCCCAACCCCTCTTTTACGCTGCTGCTACTCTCTGTTTATCTTATATGCATAGTCACTTTAACTATAAATTCATGTACATACTACCTCAATTGGCCCGACCAACCAGTGCTCCCGCACATTGGCTAACCGGGCTATCTGCATTGTGTCCCACCACCCGCCAACCCCTCTTTTTACGCTACTGCTACTCTCTGTTCATCATATATGCATAGTCACTTTAACCATACCTACATGTACACACTACCTCAATAAGCCTGACTAACAGGTGTCTGTATATAGCCTTGCTACTCTTATTTTCAAATGTATTTTTACTGTTGTTTTATTTCTTTACTTACCTACACACACACACACACACACACACACACACACACACACACACACACACACACACACACACACACACACACACACACACACACACACACACACACACACACACACACACACACACACACACACACACACACACACACACACCTTTTTTCGCACTATAAGTAAGCATGTAATTATGTAAGTAAGCATTTTACTGTAAGGTCTACACCTGTTGTATTCGGCGCACGTGACAAATAAACTTCGATTTGATTCTATCAGAAGCTTCTAAAGCCATGACATAAATTTCTGGAATTTTCCAAGCTGTTTAAAGGCACAGTCAACTTAGTGTATGTAAACTTCTGACACACTGGAAATGTGATACAGTGAATTATAAGTGAAATAATCTGTCTGTTAACAATTGTTGGGGAAATGACTTGTGTCATGCACAAAGTAGATGTCCTAACCGACTTGCCAAAACAATAGTTTGTTAACAAGAAATTTGTGGAGTGGTTGAAAAACGTGACTCCAACATAAGTGTCTGTTAACGGCATAACACCTCGTCCCTGATTTGCTTTGGGGTTTGTGTTATTGAAGAGCAACATCAACTGCTAACAAAGGCAACACAGCAGACTTAGTGATGAGCAGGTACATTGATCAGATAGCAGCTCTGGTAATATGTTTTTGAAGGAGTGTGGTGGGATACATGTGTCAACTAAGAAGACCCAGATTACACCAGAGTGCCTTATTACCTCTGATAGAGGGATAGTAGAGGAGAGAGGTGCTGGGCGGTGGGAGAGGGAGATAGAGGGTGATAAAGGGGGGAAGGAGTAAAGGAAAGACGGGGAGGCAAATGGATGAGGAAGGGTGAACACGAAAGCCAAATTGAGAGGAAGGGGAGAGAGGTGGTGAGAGGGGAATGAGAGAAAGAGGGCTGATTGAGCAAGCGAGTGAAAGGGAGAGGTAGAGAGAGAGAGAGAGAGAGAGAGAGCAGAAGAGAGAGAGAGAGAGAGAGAGAGAGAGAGCAGAAGAGAGAGAGAGAGAGAGAGAGAGAGAGAGAGAGAGAGAGAGAGAGAGAGAGAGAGAGAGAGAGAGCAGAAGAGAGAGAGAGAGAGAGAGAGAGAGAGCAGAAGAGAGAGAGAGAGAGCAGAAGAGAGAGAGAGAGAGAGAGAGAGCAGAAGAGAGAGAGAGAGAGAGAGAGAGAGCAGAAGAGAGAGAGAGAGAGCAGAAGAGAGAGAGAGCAGAAGAGAGAGAGAGCAGAAGAGAGAGAGAGCAGAAGAGAGAGAGAGAGAGAGAGAGAGAGAGAGAGAGACTGTCATTTACCCAGAGAGACACACAGATAAACACTGTCATTTACCCAGTGAAGATGGGCTCCCCAGTAATGGACACATGATAGATGGCCATTGTAAGTTTGTACTAGCCCAAAGTTCACACACACTTACCATCCGTCACATCTGACGTGTGATTTTACTAGTGCATTTGTCTCATTCCTGGTTCCCTGTGCGTGTTTTGCTCCCTGGGGACTCATATTGAGACAGCCCAGGATGAACAGAGGTACGGTATAGAGGTGTGGAGGAGAGATTGAGGTGAGAGAGAGAGAGAGAACATTTGAAATGTCTATATTCTTGAAAAATAATGTGTGAATGTAATGTTTACCAATGTTTATCTTGTTTATTTCCCTTTGGTTTATTGTCTATTCCATTTGTCAATGTAAACATATGTTTCCCATGCTGATAAAACCCTTTGAATAGAAAACATTGGATTGGTGAGAGTGAGAGTGAGAGTGAGAGTGAGAGTGAGAGAGTGAGAGTGAGAGTGAGAGAGAGAGAGAGAGAGAGAGAGAGAGAGAGAGAGAGAGAGAGAGAGAGAGAGAGAGAGAGAGAGAGAGTGAGAGAGTGAGAGAGAGAGAGAGAGAGAGAGAGAGAGAGAGAGAGAGAGAATGATGGAGAGAGAGAGAGAGAATGATGGAGAGAGAATGATGGAGAGAGAATGATGGAGAGAGAATGATGGAGAGAGGGAGGGAGGGAGGGAGGGATAAAGACTAGGATGACAATAAGAGAGAGAGAAACTAGGATGACAGTAAGAGAGAGAGAGACTATGATGACAGTAAGAGAGAGAGACTAGGATGACAGTAAGAGATGCGGGAGACTAGGATGACAGTTAGATAGAGAGAGACGGTGAGAAGGCCTCACAGACAGACAAAGATGACTGCCATAATAAAGCACAAAACAAACCATGAAATAGATATCTAATCTTTTTTTCTTTTTTTCCCCACCTTTATTTCACCTTTATTTCACCTTTATTTAACCAGGTAGGCAAGTTTTTTATTTTATTTTTTTATTTCACCTTTATTTAACCAGGTAGGCTAGTTGAGAACAAGTTCTCATTTGCAACTGCGACCTGGCCAAGATAAAGCATAGCAGTGTGAACAGACAACAACACAGAGTTACACATGGAGTAAACAATAAACAAGTCAACAACATGGTAGGAAAAAGAGAATCTATATACAATGTGTGCAAAAGGCATGAGGTAGGCAATAAATCGAGTAATTACAATTTAGCAGATTAACACTGGAGTGATAAATCATCAGATGATCATGTGCAAGAAGAGATACTGGTGTGCAAAAGAGCAGAAAAGTAAATAAATAAAAGCAGTATGGGGGTGAGGTAGGTAAATTGGGTGGGTAGTTTACAGATGGACTATGTGCAGCTGCAGCGATCGGTTAGCTGCTCGGATAGCAGATTTTTAAAGTTGTTGAGGGAGATAAAAGTCTCCAACTTCAGAGATTTTTGCAATTCGTTCCAGTCGCAGGCAGCAGAGAACTGGAAGGAAAGGCGTCCAAATGAGGTTTTGGCTTTAGGGATGATCAGTGATATACACCTGCTGGAGCGCGTGCTACGGGTGGGTGTAGCCATCGTGACCAGTGAACTGAGATAAGGCGGTACTTTACCTAGCATAGCCTTGTAGATGACCTGGAGCCAGTGGGTCTGACGACGAACATGTAGCGAGGGCCAGCCGACTAGGGCATACAGGTCGCAGTGGTGGGTCGTATAAGGTGCTTTAGTAACAAAACGGATGGCACTGTGATAAACTGCATCCAGTTTGCTGAGTAGAGTATTGGAAGCTATTTTGTAGATGACATCGCCGAAGTCGAGGATCGGTAGGATAGTCAGTTTTACTAGGGTAAGTTTGGCGGCGTGAGTGAAGGAGGCTTTGTTCCGGAATAGAAAGCCGACTCTAGATTTGATTTTGGATTGGAGATGTTTGATATGAGTCTGGAAGGAGAGTTTGCAGTCTAGCCAGACACCTAGGTACTTATAGATGTCCACATATTCTAGGTCGGAACCGTCCAGGGTGGTGATGCTAGTCGGGCGTGCGGGTGCAGGCAGCGAACGGTTGAAAAGCATGCATTTGGTTTTACTAGCATTTAAGAGCAGTTGGAGGCCACGGAAGGAGTGTTGTATGGCATTGAAGCTCGTTTGGAGGTTAGATAGCACAGTGTCCAGGGAAGGGCCGGAAGTATACAGAATGGTGTCGTCTGCGTAGAGGTGGATCAGGGAATCGCCCGCAGCAAGAGCAACATCATTGATGTATACAGAGAAAAGAGTCGCCCGAGAATTGAACCCTGTGGTACCCCCATAGAGACTGCCAGAGGACCGGACAACATGCCCTCCGATTTGACACACTGAACTCTGTCTGCAAAGTAGTTGGTGAACCAGGCAAGGCAGTCATTAGAAAAACCGAGGCTATTGAGTCTGCCGATAAGAATATGGTGATTGACAGAGTCGAAAGCCTTGGCCAGGTCGATGAAGACGGCTGCACAGTAATGTCTTTTATCGATGGCGGTTATGATATCGTTTAGTACCTTGAGCGTGGCTGAGGTGCACCCGTGACCGGCTCGGAAACCGGATTGCACAGCGGAGAAGGTACGGTGGGATTCGAGATGGTCAGTGATCTGTTTGTTGACTTGGCTTTCGAAGACCTTAGCTAGGCAGGGCAGGATGGATATAGGTCTGTAACAGTTTGGGTCCAGGGTGTCTCCCCCTTTGAAGAGGGGGATGACAGCGGCAGCTTTCCAATCCTTGGGGATCTCAGATGATACGAAGGAGAGGTTGAACAGGCTGGTAATAGGGGGTGCGACAATGGCGGCGGACAGTTTCAGAAATAGGGGGTCCAGATTGTCAAGCCCAGCTGATTTGTATGGGTCCAGGTTTTCCAGCTCTTTCAGAACATCTGCTATCTGGATATGGGTAAAGGAGAAGCTGGGGAGGCTTGGGCGAGTAGCAGCGGGGGGGGCGGGGCTGTTGGCCAAGGTTGGAGTCGCCAGGTGGAAGGCATGGCCAGCCATTGAGAAATGTTTGTTGAAGTTTTCGATTATCACGGACTTATCAGTGGTGACCGTGTTATCTAGCCTCAGTGCAGTGGGCAGCTGGGAGGAGGTGCTCTTGTTTTCCATGGACTTTACAGTATCCCAGAACTTTTTGGAGTTAGAGCTACAGGATGCAAATTTCTGCTTGAAAAAGCTGGCCTTTGCTTTCCTGACTGACTGCGTGTATTGGTTCCTGACTTCCCTGAACAGTTGCATATTACGGGGGCTCTTCGATGCTATTGCAGTTCGCCACAGGATGTTTTTGTGCTGGTCGAGGGCAGTCAGGTCTGGAGTGAACCAAGGGCTATATCTGTTCTTGGTTCTGCATTTTTTGAACGGAGCATGCTTGTCTAATATGGTGAGGAAGTAACTTTTAAAGAATGACCAGGCATCCTCAACTGACGGGATGAGGTCAATATCCTTCCAGGGTACCCGGGCCAGGTCGATTAGAAAGGCCTGCTCGCAGAAGTGTTTCAGGGAGCGTTTGACAGTGATGAGGGGTGGTCGTTTGACCGTGGACCCGTGGCGGATACAGGCAATGAGGCAGTGATCGCTGAGATCTTGATTGAAGACAGCAGAGGTGTATTTGGAGGGCAAGTTGGTCAGGATAATGTCTATTAGGGTGCCCATGTTTACGGATTTAGGGTTGTACCTGGTGGGTTCCTTGATGATTTGTGTGAGATTGAGGGCATCAAGCTTAGATTGTAGGACTGCCGGGGTGTTAAGCATATCCCAGTTTAGGTCACCTAACAGAACAAACTCTGAAGCTAGATGGGGAGCGATCAATTCACAGATGGTGTCCAGGGCAAAGCTGGGAGCTGAGGGGGGTCGGTAGCAGGCGGCAACAGTGAGAGACTTATTTCTGGAGAGATTCATTTTTAAAATTAGAAGTTCGAACTGTTTGGGCATAGACTTGGAAAGTATGACAGAACTTTGCAGGCTATCTCTGCAGTAGATTGCAACTCCTCCCCCTTTGGCAGTTCTATCTTGACGGAAAGTGTTATAGTTGGGTATGGAAATCTCAGAGTTTTTGGTGGCCTTCCTAAGCCAGGATTCAGACACGGCAAGGACATCAGGGTTGGCAGAGTGTGTTAAAGCGGTGAGTAAGGCAAACTTGGGGAGGAGGCTTCTGATGTTGACATGCATGAGGCCAAGGCTTTTTCGATCACAGAAGTCAACAAATGAGGGTGACTGGGGATATGCAGGGCCTGGGTTTACCTCCACATCACCCGAGGAACAGAGGAGTAGTAGGATGAGGGTGCGGCTAAAGGCTATCAAAACTGGTCGCCTAGAGCGTTGGGGACAAGGAATAAAAGGAGCAGATTTATGGGCGTGGTAGAATAGATTCTGGGCATAATGTGCAGACCAGGGTATGGTGGGGCACGGGTACAGCGGAGGCAAGCCCAGGCACTGGGTGATGATAAGAGAGGTTGTATCTCTGGACATGCTGGTCTCAATGGGTGAGGTCACTGCATGTGTGGGGGGTGGGACAAAGGAGGTATCAGAGGTACGGAGAGTGGAACTACGGGGTCCATTGCAAACCAAAACAATGATAACTAGCCTGAACAACAGTATGCAAGGCATATTGATATTTGAGAGAGACATACAATATGCCATAAAGTGATTGCAGGTCATGATTGGGAGAGCTAGCTAAAACAGCAGATGAGATAACAGCAGCTAGTTAGCTAACACGGCAACAGAAGGTAAAAATGGCGACGACTGGGCAGAGAGGGTCGGATTAACTACACACAGATCCTGAGTTAAGGCACAGAGCCGACAGATAAAACACAAATAAACAGAATGGAGTACCGTGAATTAATGGACAGTCAAGCAGGCATCAGCTATGTAGCCAAGTGATCATAGTGTCCAGGGGGCAGCCGTAGATGGAGTAGTGAGGCCTCCACTAAGCTAGCCCGCGGCGTTTAAAGTTAGTAGCCCGGGGGGGTGGTCTGCTCAGACGGAGGGGGTCTGCTCAGACGGAGGCCGGTTGAGGGCACAGCGGATGGGGTATTTGTCTGCAGACCAGACGTGGTCGTGTCGACAGAGAATCCAAGCCGGATGGCGGTGGCGAAAGAGAGGTTGTGAGTTGTAGAATTGTGTTTGCTAACTGGTGCTAGCTTCGTGATTCAGGCAGCTAGTCATGGGTAGCAAGCTAGCAGAAGATGGAGGTCTGTTTTTAGCCACGCCGTGCAATTCCGTCGGTAGATTAGTGGGGTTCCGTGTGGTAGAGGGGACCAATTCAATTGTCAAAATAGTTATAGTGGCCTAAGAAGATTGTTCGATAGACCTGTTCAGATAGCAGCCGATATGCTCAAGACAGCTAACGATTAGCGGGCCGCAGTTAGTATATGGACGTTCAGGTTACGTCGCGATGGAGGGGCCAGTTGAAATACTCCCTCGGGCAGATAACGTCGGTATCCCAGTCGTGAAGGCCCGGTGGGGCTCCGCATCGGCAGTAAAACGGGTCCGGATAGGTGATTGTAGCCCAGGAGTGGCTGATGGAACTCTTCAGCTGGCTAGCTCCGGGATAATTGGTGTTTGCTCCGGAATTGATGTTAGCCGATAGTCACTCGGATAGCAGCTAGTTAGCTGCAAGATCCAGGTGTAAATGTCCAGAGCTTGAGGTAAAAATCCGGGGATATTGAGAGAAAATAGGTCTGGTATGCTCTGGTCTGAGTCGCGTTGTACAAAACTGGCAATAGTTTTCCGAGCTAAAGGATAGCTGATGAGCGCTAGCTGTGGTTAGCTGAACTACTAACGTTAGCTTGTGAGCTGGCTAACTTCTGGTTAGCTTCTGTTGTAGATTTCGGATACGAGGTGAATAATACTTTTGAGGAAGAAAAAAAACAGATCCGCACCACATTTGGTGAGGTGGGTTGCAGGAGAGTGTTTTGAAGTTGAGTTTTTATGAAGAAAATAATATATATATAAAAAGATATGCGAAGAAAAATATATAAAATATATATACACGGGACAAGACGAGGACGAGGACACAGGACATCTGACTGCTACGCCATCTTGGATTGGATTCAATGATTCAAAGTTGAGAACAAGTTCTCATTTACAATTGCGACCTGGCCAAGATAAAGCAAAGCAGTTCGACACATACAACAACACAGAGTTACACATGGAGTAAAACAAACATACAGTCAATAATACAGTAGAAAATAAGTATATATACAATGTAAGCAAATGAGGTAAGATAAGGGAGGTGAAGGCAAAAAAAGGCCATGGTGGTGAAGTAAATACAATATAGCAAGTAAAACACTGAAATGGTAGATGTGCAGTGTAAGAATGTGCAAAGTAGAAATATAAATAATGGGGTGCAAAGGAGCAAAATAAATAAATACAGTAGGGGAAGAGGTAGTTGATTGGGCTAAATTATAGATGGGCTATGTACAGGTGTCGTAATATATGAGCTGCTCTGACAGCTGGTGCTTAAAGCTAGTGAGGGAGATAAGTGTTTCCAGTTTCAGAGATTTTTGTAATTCGCTCCAGTCATTGGCAGCAGAGAACTGGAAGGAGAGGCGGCCAAATGAGGAATTGGTTTTGGGGGTGACCAGAGAGATATACCTGCTGGAGCGCGTGCTACAGGTGGGTGCTGCTATGGTGACCAGCGAACTGAGATAAGGGGGGACTTTACCTAGCAGGGTCTTGTAGATGACCTGGAGCCAGTGGGTTTGGCGACGAGTATGAAGCGAGGGCCAGCCAACGAGAGTGTGCAGGTCGCAGTGGTGGGGCTTTGGTGACAAAACAGATGGCACTGTGATTGACTGCATCCAATTTGTTGAGTAGGGTATTGGAGGCTATTTTGTAAATGACATCGCCGAAGTCGCAGATCGGTAGGATGGTCAGTTTTACGAGGATAGGTTTGGCAGCATGAGTGAAGGATGCTTTGTTGCGAAACAGGAAGCCAATTCTAGATTTAACTTTGGATTGGAGATGTTTGATGTGAGTCTGGAAGGAGAGTTTACGGTCTAACCAGACACCTAGGTATTTGTAGTTGTCCACATATTCTAAGTCAGATCCGTCCAGAGTAGTGATGGACGGACGGGCAGGTAGGTGCGGACGGGCAGGTGCGGGCAGCAATCGGTTGAAGAGCATGCATTTAGTTTGACTTGTATTTAAGAGCAGTTGGAGGCCACGGAAGGAGAGTTGTGTCTTACTGGCAGTTAGGACGTGTTTCTCTGTCAGCGGATCCTGTGGATGAACACACACAGCTCTGTTTGTGACTCTCTTTAATTGAGCCACATGGCCACGCTCGTCACACACACACACAGATCTGGTTAGCCTGGGTAGCCGTCTTTTTAGCTAACGTTCCACTCCTTGTAGCCTCCTCCGTGTCATATGCCAAAGATGCTGGTGGAATGTTTGTTAAAAAGACTGGTACCCAGGCTAAGATCTGGTGACTTTGACTCCTAACTGATCGGAGTGAGCTCAGCCTCCCACCGCGTTGCTTCACTGTTCCTCCTCTTAAGAGACAACTTTCTTCTCCTCCAGACTAGTACACGGCCTCTTAGAGAGCTAGAGGCGACTCGCCGGTGACTTTCATTGTTATTCATGTATTAATTTATTCGCTCATGGCAGACGGGAAACAGGGCTGTAATATGCAGATGCCGGTTTGTTTCTCGATGGGAATTTTCCGCTCCGCTGCCCCTGTAGCTGCCACTATTAATAAAGTGAGGCAAGATGGAGAGAAAAGGAGGAAGGAGGAGGGAGGGAGGAGATGCCTGTCAGGATGCCTCCGGAGCCAC